>NC_083445.1:29096719-29189923 GCF_020745735.1 Hemiscyllium ocellatum | reverse complement strand
CTATCTCCAAGCATCAATAATTTTATGCAATCCTCAATATATTCCCTTATTATATCACTACAGCTCAATGAAATATCCTGCACTCATGAAGATAGCTGTCCTTAGACAATAAGCTAATTATTTAAACTCATGATCTAATGTCCCATATAGCCTTGGGCAGTACTTACAATGAACAAAATATAAAAAAACAACTGACCTACCTCTCCTAATATCTTACTTTGCTGGAATTAAGTCGCAGGGTAAAAAATGAGGTCTGCAGATGCAGGAGATCACAGCTGAAAATGTGTTGCTGGTTAAAGGACAGCAGGTTAGGCAGCATCCAAGGAACAGGAAATTCGACGTTTCGGGCATAAGCCCTTCATCAGGATGAAGGGCTTATGCCCGAAACGTCGAATTTCCTGTTCCTTGGATGCTGCCTAACCTGCTGTGCTTTAACCAGCAACACATTTTCAGCTGGAATTAAATCGCAGTCAATGGAATCTTTAACTCCTGAACTCTCGGCTTCTGAAATGTTTCCACACAATCGTATTTAATGGTGAAAGAGTTTGGTTTAAATATATAACCAAGGGGTGACCCTCTCACATTCCTGAGCACTGATGTCAAAACACAGCAGCATTACCCATGCACAGAGCGAAGAAGCACATTGATCCCTACTCCCTGCATACGGTCCAGGGATCATCCCATGGAATAATGTGGTGTGCAATTTCCAAACTTGTCGTTGTTTCCTTAAATTTTTGTTATAGAGTGAAGCCTGATGAGACGGATTTATCTCGATCATTGACTAGTCGTTATTTGAATGCTCCCATTGTAAAATATTATCTTTGGCCTCATCCCACCCATGCTAAGACCATTACTACAGATTGCTGGCATCATTGTTTATTCTGTTACATCCTCTAAAAAGCACAAAGACAGATTGAATGGCTCTGTCTGACGGACACAAAATAACATATTGCTTGGTGCAAAGCATTATCCCTTGGATCTAATGAGTTTGGGTCCTCTGAAATTCTGATGATATCTTTATATTTTAAAATAAAAATAGAAAATGTTGGAGACAGGTCTGGCAGCATCTGTGGAGAAACAAATAGGGTTAACTTTTTGGGTGCAATCACTTGAGTTTGGATTTGGTTGAGTTCATGTTAGATTAAAGTATGTTGCGGGAAATGGTTCCGTTCTCCGTTCAGTTCCGTTGACATCATTTGGTTAATTTTACACACAACTGTAATAAAGGGATATTGCAGCATACTCTTTAACTGTTGCCTGGACTCAGTTTGGGTCACGGAATAAATGCAAGTGTTTGTGCAGCAGTTTGGGAGTTGAGGAATGAGTCCTATTTCTTGTACAAAGCGAGGTATCCATACAGATGTACCGACTGAAAGTTGTATTTTGTTCCATATATAATACAGCAGGTAGATGGATCACAGCAGGATCAAATTCCCTGAGATTACAAACAGTAAAATGATGGATTTCCTTTGGCTCTCATTCTCTCCAGTCACCAGAACATTTCCCATTGCTTTGTCCGCAGATTCTCTGGTGAGGTCTATTAGTTACGAAAATATATCTGACAGTTAAAGCATTGAACAGGAAAAGATGGGAAGCCTGGAGTTAAAATATATTAAATGAGTTCAATTGTTGACTATATTGCTAAGAGTCAAACATTCCTTCTTGTATGACAAATCCAAGGAACATTACCAGTAGAGTAGTGACCTATGAACATAAAACACCAGATTTATTTTATACAGCTCAGCACTGTCCATGTTACTAGAAAGACAGCTGCTGTTTTCTCAGTGCATTGTTTATTTTTCAGCTTCTGACAACAAATGGCTACATATTGATCAAAAGTGAGCATGACAGTGAACCAGACAGATCAGTCTGTGATTGCATATAACAAGACAGCTTTGATATTAAACATGGGGGTGGGGGGGGGGGTGCACGGGTGTAAAGTAGGGGTAGAAATAGATCATACAAGTAATTGGAACATGCTGTAATATCAGATCTATGATGATGACCAGTAGATGCGATGCTGTCATGGCCACCACGTAACTAGTGATACACTTAGACACACCGCACTTTCCCATAGACAATATCACCATCACAATGATGTTGACTGTAAGGAAGGAAAATACGGAAGAAAGTAATAAATAATGTTGAGAGCAGCACTCTTTCTTGGACTGAGTGTATCTGGTGATGAGATAATAAGTTGCAACATTCAGACATGGTACTATTTGATTTGATTTATTGTTGTCACATGTACTGACATACAGTGAAAAATGTTGTTTTGTGTGCTCTACAGATAGATTGTAGCTTTCAAAGTGCATCAGGAGAGCAGAATAGAGTACAGGACACAATGTTACACAGACGGTTAAGAGAGAGATCAACATTTACATTTGAGAGCTTCATTCAAAAGTCTTCGAACAACAGGAGAGAACCTGTTCCTGAATCTGTTTGTACATGTATTCAAACTTTTATATCTGACAGAAGAGGATGGAAGAGAGTATAACCGGGTGGTAGGGGTCATTGAATATGTTGGTTATGGGATGTTTGTTTGAAATGGATTGAAAATCATTGGGAACTTGCTTTTGGAAAAGGTTCCTGCGGGAGCCCACTGATCACAAGCTTCCCGTCAGAGAAACACCCCTCAGTCATCAACCTCTGCTCCTGCCACTAAGTCAATTGCAAATCCAATGTTCCACGTTTCCTTGCATGCCAATGGGATCCGTTCCAACCTCCATAAACTTCGGGTTATCCCGAATCCGACTGCATTGCCTTACTGAATGAGATGAGGAAAGCAATCCAGTGAAACCTGGATGAGAGGATTACTACCTGTGGATCAATGCTTGCCTAGTACGCCAAAGGCAGCAAGTACAGGATAATAAGTCTCTTCAAGTCTCACAAGGTCATGAAATATCTGGGATTCCTTTGGAAAACTCTTGTCTATTCCTTTCATCTCGATGGAGATATTGGTCGTGTTGATGTCAGTGCAGATGGCTGACCCAACACTGCAGCATGTTAACTGAAATGACTCCTCTATTAATAGAAGCAGGAAACTCCAGAAGAATCATCAGGGCTGAACAGAATGAATCTGTCCTTTAAACACTCCTTAGTGATCGTCTTTTTCCTACCCCGTGCCTTAAAAGTAATAAAGCAATGTTCTTCACCGAGACACTGTAAAACACGCTGTGACATTGAGCCACATATGAGATAGTTGGTCAAGCCTGCAGGTTCGGAGGAGGAGGGTTGCTCAAGGGGAAATATGAGATGGAGAATACGAGGTGGATTCAGAGAGTCCAGACAAGGTATCTGAAGTCATGTCAATTAATGGTGCAATCATTCACATTGGGCATGGCCTGAATTGATCAGTGTAACTATCAGACAGGGTGGTGGAGCTGGGCCAGTGGTGGGGGTGGGATTACAGAGACAACCAGGAACATGTAGAGATTTGGAAAGAAAGGGGAGAATTTTAACATCAAACAGTGACTTGATCTGGATCGATCTGCACACATGGATACTCGTGGGGGGTAGAATGGGAAGAAACGACCAAACTGACTCAAATCTTTCACACTATTTCTCCTTCCTCTGATGCTGAGCTCACCCAAAACGTTCTTGTTTTTCTTATTTCAGGTGCTCATCATCCACAGGGTTTTGCATTTATTTATTTTTATTACACTGTCTTTTAAAATCTTGTAGATTCAGATTCTTAAAACACAGTAAAGGTTCTTAAACCCATTGAGTCTGGAACAACATAACTCCCAGTAAACAGCCACTCATTCCAATTTCCTGCACTTGTCCCATACCCTTGAAGTTTATGAGATCTGAAGTATTCATCCAAATACTTTCGAATAATTATAAGGTTTCCAGCTTCCACTACCATCCAAGGTAGTCTGTCTCACTGAGTGAGAATAATTTTCTCTCACATTCCCTCTGAATTTTCAGCCCTTTCCCCGAAAACTATTCCCCCTCATAATTAATCCCTCAACCAAGGAGAACAGGTGCTTTCAATTCACCCGATCCATGTTACTGATCACCTTAAACACCTCAAACATGTACCCCTCAGCCTTCTTTGTTTTAAATAACACATTGAATGCCTATCTTGTCTCAATTTCTCCATCCCAGGCAACACCTTGGACAGTCTCCTCTATACTGCTTCTAGCGCTATCACAACCTTCCTGTAGTGAGGTGACCAGAACTGTACACAGTACTCCAGCTGAGGCCTATCCAATGCTCAGTACAACCCAGCAATACCTCCTTGCTCTTATACTCTCTGCTACAGCTTGTTTGCTCCATCTCTATTCTCCCTGTCCATATCCCTGATTATCTTATACACCTCAATCATGTCCACCCTCAGTCTTCTCTGCTCCAAAGAACCCACCCAGAAGCACACGATTCCAGTTTATAGTCCAACAGGTTTATTTGAAACCACAAACTTTCAGAGCCCTGCTCCATCCTTGGGCAGCTTGTGAGAGAGAATACTTCAGACATGGAATTTATAAGGAAAATATCAAACAGTCACACAATTGATGTGAATATATTGAACACACCTAGATGGTTGTTAATTCTTTAATTCTGCAATTCTCTCTCTCTCTCTCTCTCTCTCTCTCTCTCTCTCACACACACACACACACACACAAACACACACACACACACAAATCGTATCAGCAGGTACATTTTGCTTTGTTCAAAAAGGAGTCACAATCTGTGACAGTCAGTTAATGTCACATTTTATAAATTCCAACTTTGGAAACATAAACACTCTGATTCCAGGTTAAGACACAGACAGACTTCAGAAGAGACCTCACGCCTGATCGGAATTGTCTGACCTGAGATGTCACTTCCTTTACACTGATAACACCTAAAGATATCCCAGGGCAGTTACTTGCAGGAAATTCTGAGATTGACATGTTCAATAAAACCCTGTATCTCCATTCTAACTGATTAAAGGTTTATCAGCCACCTGCGAGGGTTCAATACAGTGACATGGGTTGTATCACCCTTTATTCTTTTCCTTATAAATTCTGTGTCCAATATATTCTCTCTCACTAGCTGTCTGAAGGAGGAGCAGCACTGTGAGTGTTTGTGGTCTCAAATAAACCTGTTGAACGATAACCCGGTGTTGTATGATTTTTGACTTTGTCCACCCCAGTCCAACACCAGTACCTCCATATCAGGCTAATAAAGAACACAACGCAGGCCTATCTAGTCTCTCGGTGTAGCTCAATTTCCACATCCCAGGCAACACCCTGGACAAACCCCTCTGTACCCCTTACCGTGCTATCACATCCTTCCTGTAGTGAGGTGACCAGAACTGTACACAGTACTCCAACTGTGGCCTAACTAATGCTCTGTACCACCCCAATATTACCTTCCTGTTCTTATACTCTATGTCAGGAATGGTTTACTCTATCCTCAGCAGGTCTGGCAATATCTGTGCACTCATACAAAGTACACGCCAGACTCAAAATATTAACTTTGTTTTTCTCTTGACAGTTATAGAGTTTCTCCAGTAATCTGTTTGTTTGTTTTTTCAGATTTCCAGCATCTGCAGTGTTTTACATTTATGATGCCATGGGTTGTATTCACATTTTAGGATGATCTTGGAATTATGAACAATGTTGATTGATGAGAGAAAGCTGACATTTGTTTAGTCTTAGCCTACGGTGAATGACTGATCCAGTAATCTGCTCAATCCTTTCCAAACAACACCATTTGGGATTGACAGAATGGAGATGGGGACTATACATGGAAGGGAATGGATAGGATAGAGCAAGAATAATGGATTTATTTGGGATGATTTTGCATCAAAGGGGAAACGACCAATTATACAGATCTGTAGTCAACACCAATTATTTGAGAATTCATTCATTCCATTTGGGAATAGTTGGGTATAGCTGGGCTTTAATCCCCATCACCAATTCCCATTGAGAAGATGATGATCCTTCATCTTGAACTCACTGCAGTCCATGGGGGTAGATGCTCCTACAAAGCACAGTAACAATGGATACCGATGTGAAATGGACAAGCTATCAATTTTAAAGGTCCACAATTTGCTGGGCCTATCAAGGATGGACTTCAATTTCCTACATATATAATATCTTAAACAATCTTTCTCAGCCATAGAGAGGAAGGTGTAGGAACTCCATGAAGCTCAGTTCCACAGATTCACAGATTCGGTCTGATGCCTGGCTGGAATCCATCCCCAGTAACCCTGCAGTACTTTAAACAGAACCATCACATCAGCAGTATCTGTGAGCCTCAATCTTTGGTGAGAGGTTGGTTGTCTCACTCGCTCTCTCTCAAGATATGTTCCAGAATCTTCACAAGGGAGACATTGGCTTTACCAAGTCTCGGATCAGTATTCTGTATGGTGTTCGGTATCTCCTGGTCCCTGAAGGATGTGGTCTCCAACCCGACTGTGGTACTCATGTATGGCAAGGAAAATAATGCCTTCTGCTTCCTTCTGTACGCACAAGGCTGTGGGACTAGCTTGCCCCTGAGTTTTCATTTTGAACGGCCTCTACTGCTCATCTTGGTCGACTATTATTCCTGAAGGAAGGGGATCCAGAAGCTTCATCAAACCGAATCAGAAACAATTATACCCTGTCGGAAAATAATATTTTCCACCCTTGGATTCCAGGACAAAGCCATCTCTGGTCATGGGCCACAGTGTTACCAAGGTGTGTTTCCAATCCTTTGTTGTTGCACGTGGATTTATCCACATTGCAAATTTGTTGAGGTCAAAGGTGAAACTGAGTGAAGAGTATGCTCCATACCATATCTCCTGAGAAGCAATTCAGATCTTTATTGTGCCCTACTCATACACTACGCTGCACCATCAGTTTGCTGTACATTGTCCATTCACATTGGGTGGGGGAAGCTGGAAGAAATGGGTCAATAGTGTTGGTTTGTAACTGTCAATGTGTCAGGGATTGGGAGGGACTGAGGGTTTCTGATTCATACAACTAGAACTAAATCCCAAGAAGACTTAAGCGCGTAACTAATCCCTCACAATCTATACAGACAGTAGATAAATAGTGTTGCATATAAAATGTGTGGAGAAAATAATGTATTGAGCTGTGAAAATGCTGATAATGACAGATCCATGCCACAATGTGGGAAGGTCTATTTCTCACAGGCCTTTGGATCTTTACCCTGATGATACGCTCTTGTTTATGGGTAGCACTCGTTGTTCAATTCAGTGATAGATCAGTGAATTTAACACTCAGACAAGGAAAGTTTTTTTCTTTCAGGCTGCCATGGATTTTGAGCATTGTCCTCATACAGGGAAGGGGTGAACAGGGGAGAGAGAGAAAGACCAGTCAAACAAATACTCCAAATCCAAGAGCAGATCAGAGGCTGGCAATACTGTGAGGAGTAACTCACTCCTGAATCCTCAAACCTTGCCACCATCAAGGAGACACAAGGCAGGAGCGGGATAGAATCCTCCCCTCTTGCCTGGATTGGTGCAGCCTCATGAAGCTCAACACCATCCAGGACAATGCAGCTTGTTTGAGTGGGCCCCCATCCACTCAACAACAGATTCAGGCAAGAAAGGGGGCAATAAACAGCTAGCTATAGCCCAGTTAGAATCACTTGTGTTGTGAGAAAAATGTTAGAGTATAATACAAAGGACATAGTTCCATCCGCGCTCTAGCTGAGGTTCCCAAGGCGTTTCGATTTTTTCGTTCTCATCTCTTGCCTAAGGCATGATGACCCCGAGGTTAAACTCCTCACCAGTCACCTCTATCTAATGGGAGAGCAGCCATGTGGTTCTCTGGAACACTGGCAATGTTCCTTTTAATTGGAGAACCTTTAGAAATACACAATCTAGTCAAACAGATCCAGCATGGCTTCAGGAAGGGGAGATAATGTCTGACACTAGATTAGATTAGATTAGATTACTTACAGTGTGGAAACAGGCCCTTCGACACCGACCCGCCGAAGCGCAACCCACCCATACCCCTACATTTACCCCTTACCTAACACTACAGGCAATTTAGCATGGCCAATTCACCTGACCCGCACATCTTTGGACTGTGGGAAGAAACAGGAGCACCCGGAGGAAACCCACGCAGACACGGGAGAACATGCAAACTCCACACAGTCAGTCGCCTGAGTCGGGAATTGAACCCGGGTCTCAGGCGCTGTGAGCCAGCAGTGCTAACCACTGTGCCACCGTGCCGCCCACAATGATTTTATTGTTTGTAGAGGACAGAAACAATTTGGATAAAAGGAATACCGTAGGTTTATTATATTTGGATTTTTGGCAGTTGTTTGAAAAGATACTGCATGCTGGACTCTCATTACTTTGTCTCCGTTGTTGGAGAGATGGAGAGAGGATTGGCAAATCGACAGAAGACAAAGGGGTTGTGTAGTAGTCTGTTAACAGAGGACAGGATCTCGAAGAAATCAAGAAACATCAAAAATTAGCCAATCGGAGAAGTGCTTGTGTCTGATCATTCAATTCAGTGGCTTGTTTCTGCTTTCTCATCGTACCCTTTAACTTCAGTAACAGGAAAGGCAATGAAATGACGTCAGAGAGAGCACATCTGAACTAGATGGTAGGAATTTTCTTTTTAGTTTACATTCCCTACAGTGTGGAAACAGGCTCTTCGGCCCAACCAGTCCACACCGACCCTCCGACGAGTAACCCACCCAAGCCTATTTCCCTCTGACTAATGCACCTAACACTATGGGCAATTTAGCATGGCCAATTCACCTGACTTGCACATCTTTGGATTGTGGTAGCGAACCGGAGCACCCAGAGGAAACCCAAACAGCCACAGGGAGAATGTGCAAACTCCACACAGACAGTTGTCCGAGGCTGGAATTGAACCTGGGTCAAGTTGCTGTGAGGCAACAGTGCTAACCACTGAGTCACCGTGCCACCCCATGACAGGCAGATAGCAATAGCAGACATTTCAGGATTCTCCGCAATAATACTCCCTAGTAAAGAGGGAAGGTTCTCAGAGAGGGATGCACTAATCTTGACTAATCTTGTGACAAGGTGATGAATCTTTCTTTTACTTATCTGAACTTCAACTCCTTCATGTTTCTCTTTAGCTTTTGCTTCATGCTGTGATTTATGATAGTGGAACCTTGCTCCTGCACAGTCTGGGAAAACGCCAGGGTATTTTTCTTTATCTCCTCAGTTCCTTGGTCTTCCTTGGGTTTCCGTACAACAAGGGGTGTCATTCCCACCTGGATCCGGCTAAATTATTCCCAAGAACAAAGTGGATTCCTAGAACTGACACCCTGTCATTTACTCTCATTGTTACTTCGCATGTCTTGAGTTGGAACTCCAACCTGATCTTACATCGGGGAATAATAAATTTCTGTCCATTTTTCCCACAAATTACCACTCTCTCGAATAACAGATCAGAAAGAGTGCCATCACAGGATTCTTTTACCATTAGAGACTGATTAGATGCTCTCAAAGTTATAACTTCTTATCCTTCTCCGCTTGTAACTTACTTTCAGAGTAAGTTTACCAACAGAGGCATTTTTTTTTATTGAGATCAGGCAAGAAGTCCATACTCAGCCCCTGCCTAAGCTGTGAACTCTTCTGCAGTTTCTCGTCTCTTCTCCATGCCTCCATTACTACTTTTCACTAATGCCACTGGCTTAGCTTCTTTTGCCACATCTTTTCCCACAGTGCCTTTCTAGCACTGTGACTTTACTTGTCCCACTTTACCACAGTTGAAACACTTGAAGCCTTTCACCTCTTTCACTTCCTTTTTTAACTTGTGGTAAACAATGAACAATGTTCTCTACTCTTTGCTTCGTAGTGTAGGATTTCCCCTTTTCCCATTTTCTATCCCTCATAGGATGAAATTGTTGCCAGAAGCTCAACTTTGCCTAATGTAATAATGCATATTTATCTGCCATCTCTGCTGCTCTTCTCACTTCCTGAACTTCTGTTCAACCGCATTAATTCTTATCATCTCTGGAAGTGAGTTTTTAATATCTTCCAGCAGCACAATCTCTCTAAGAGCCAAGGCTGTTATCTATTTTGAAGGCCCGCACCCATCTATCAAAATTATTATGTTTATTTCTTTTAAACTCAACATAAGTCTGACCTGGTTCCATCTTTGTGTTTCTGAACTGCTATCAAGATGCTTCCAGCACCAATTCATAAGCACTTCAAATAGCCTGTTTAACCTTTACATCATCTCTTGACCTCTCATCTGACAGCACTGCAAATAACTTGACTGTTCTGCATACCAGTTTAGTCTGAACTCGCTTTACCCCCAATTCCTTTGACCACTTCATCTGCCTCATCAATTTTTCAAATGAAATAAAGAACGCTTTGACATCTTTCTCATCAAAAATATGTGGCAATGTTTTAGCATACTTGTATATATCACTGCCTCCTCTCTTCATTTCCATCCTGTTGCCTTGACTTTCCTGACTAAGTCGCAACTTCTGATGTTCAAATTCTCACTCATTTTCTCCTTTTTTTCTCTCTTTTCCCCTCCCTTTTTCTCTCTCTCTCTCTCTCTCTCTCTTTCTCTTTCTTCTGTCTATCTCTGTGCCCAAAGGAGATCGTCCTCTTTGTTTCTTTCTTTCTCTTCTGTCTCTTTTTCTCTCTCCCTTTCTTTTTTCCTCTCTTTTTGGTTATCTTTTAACCCCGTTTTCATCAATTGTAATTTAGTTTGTTCTAACTCTACTGCACTCTGACACACCTCAGTGTTTGAGTAACTCCTTTACAATTTCAGCTTTACTTTCGTCCTTTGTTAAACCTAAATCCAACCTGTTTGCTCATTGGAAAAGTAAGGTCTTTTTCTTTCGTATTAAATATTCTTGGCACCTTTGGGAATCACCTTCAAACTCCAGAAACACTTTAGCAATTTTAAGAGCCATTTCTCTCACTTGTAATTTAACCAACCACACGTAACCAAATCAGACAAGTTGCCTCAATACATTTTATTTAAAGATCTAAATGACATCAGTTTTGCTTGTTGTCTGTACAGGGCCTTTCAAGTTCATTAGCTGCTGTTTCAGTGTGTTGGTGGGTTTGTGAGCTACTACTCAGACCCCTGGACGTCATCATAGTGAAGTGATTCATTTGGAAAAGTTGGATTTGAATGCTGAATACAGGGTTAAAGCCAGGATTCTTGGCAATTTTAAATGAAGTGGAATTTTGGCGTCCATGTGCATACAACCTTCAAAGTAGCCACCCAAGTTAATCGGGATATTAAGGAGCCGTATGGTGCTTTGGCTTTCATTAACTGGAGGATTGAGTTTCAGAGCCACGAGGTTTTGCTGCAGCTCTATAAAACCCTGTGTTGGATCATACTTGGAATATTGTGTTCAGTTCTGGTCATCTTATCATAGGAAAGATGTAGATGCTTTGGAGAGAGTGCAGGAGAGTTTTAACAGGATATTATCTGGATTGGAGGGCTTGTATTCTGAAGAGAGGTGGAGTGAAGGAGGGCATTTCACACTGGAGCGAAGAAGGAAGAGAGGCGATTTGATAGAGTTTTACAAGGTAATGAAAGCCACAGACAGAGAATTAGAGAGGTACAGATAGATTTCCAGAGATTTTCCACAGGGCATAAATGGCTATCACGAGAGGTCTTAAGTTTAAAGTGGCTTGGAGGAAAGTATTGGGGAGATATCAGAGGTAGGTTCATTAAACAGCGAGATAGTGGGTATGTGTAATGCACTCCCAGCGGTGGTAGTAGAGTCAGAGACATTAGGGACATTTAAGCAACTGCTGGACAAGCACATGGAAGGCAGTAATTTGAGGGGAGTGTAGGTCAGTTTGATCTTAGTGTAAGTTAAATGCTCGACACAACATTGTGATGCAAAGGATCTGTACTGTTCCATGTTCTAAAATGCATTTGAGACAGTGTTACACAACAGACAACTGAGCAAAGTCAGAAACCCTGATAATAAGGGAGCCAACAGCAACATGGAGACAGAATTAGCTGAGTGACAGGGAACCGTTAGTAGTGAAGCATTAAAGTTTTACAGATGGAAGAATGTCAGTCGCAGAGTTTTCTGGGAGTCAGTGGTGGAGCATTTGCTGTCACTGTGTTTATACTTTCAAAAACAGTTCTTTAATAAAAGAATAACTTTAATGCATAGATGTATGTTGTGTGATTGAAGGGCTGTGTGATGTCATTTCAAAACACTCAGGTCTCTTGGGATCATATGACTGGACAAAATGGTAACGTTCCAGAAATGTCTTCTGAAATGAAGGTTAACTGGAAAAACTTCAGGTCACGCGTGTCCTGATGGGACTGGAATGTTAAACTATTGTGTGATAAGCTGTCACACACAGACTGTCCGTCGGAAATATCAACACAACTACTGTGTAATTTAGGCTGCTACTTTAAGATTTGAATGGCTCCATTAAACCTCTGGTATGAATCATAAACTGTTGTTTATCGACAATGCAAGCCTTTAACTCAGTGTTCCCTTCTCAGCACCACTCCCTCAAAAAAAGCAAACATTTCCACACGACTCTGACAGGGCTGAAATCAACTGCCTTTTACAATTTGGAACGGTTGGCGGTTAGGTGGACAGTGATACTTCAAATATTCCTGATGAAAGGCTTATGCCCGAAACGTCGAGCCTGACCTGCTGTGCTTTAACCAGCAACGCATTTTCAACAGTGATACTTCAAATGCAATCTGCAGTTGAAATTTCAACTCCTAATTCCAACTAATGAAGGTATAATCTTTCCCTTTTAAAGAGCAGCAGGAAATCTGTAGAACAACTCCTTGCAAGTAATCATCATCCTTTTCACCAAAACTGTGAAAAAGGATGAACATGTCAGCTATTTTTTTCAGACATTTGAAGAAATTGAAACGGGAAGGAACTGTATATGCTTCCTGATCTGCTGGCTAGCCAATCCAACACTGACTCAAAGGAATTCCAGAATGCTAAACCCAGCTTCACACCATCAGACACGACCTTGAAAGCACAGCCATTTTGGAAGTAAACATGAAGGTGTGAAAGTAGATAAGTCCCCTGGGCTGGATGAAATTTTTCCAAGAATTCTCTGGGAAGCTTGGAAGGAGATGCCGGAGCCTTTGGTCTTGATCTTTGAGTCGTCATTGCCTACAAATTTCATACCAGATGACTGGAGGGTTGCAAAATGTTGTGCCCTTGTTCAAGAACGGGAGTAGAGATGACCCAAGTAATTATAGTCAAGTGAGCCTTACGTCTGTTCTTGGAAAACTTTTGGAAAGGATTGTAAGAGATGGGATTTATAATCATCTACCAGGCATCAATTTGATTGGAAATAGTCAACATGGATTCATCAAAGGCAAACCTCATTGAGTTTTTTGAGAAGGTGACCAGGCATGTGGATGAGGGTAGGGCAGTTAACGTGGTATACATGGACTTCAGCAGAGCCTTTGATAAGGTTCCACATGGTAGGCTACTGGAGAAAATACAGAGGCATGGGATTGGAGGTGATTTAGCAGTTTGGATTAGAAACTGGCTTTCTGTAAGAAGGCAACGAATGGTGGTTGATGAAAAATATTCAGCCTGGAGTCCAGTTACTAGTGATGTGCCACAAATATCTGTTTAGGGATCATTGCTGTTTGTCGTTTTTATAAATGACTTGGATTCAGGCATAAGTGGATGGATTAGTAAATTTGCAGATGAGACTAAAGCCGATGGAGTAGTGGACAGTGTGGAAGAATGTTGCAGGTTGCAGGGGGACTTGGATAAACTGCAGAACTGGGCTGAAAGGTGACAAAATAAATTCAATGCAGATACATGTGAGGTGATTCACTTTGGGAAGAATAACATGAAGGCAGAATACTGGGTCAATGGAAAGACTCTTGATAGTATGGATGTGCAGATGGATCGCGGTGTCCATGTACATTGATCCCTGAAATTTGCCACCCAAGTTGATAGTGCTGTTAAGAAGGCATACAGAGTGCTAGTTTTTATTGGTAGAAGGATTGAGTTCTGGAGCGCGATGTCACACTGCAACTGTACAAAACGCTAGTGCAGCCTCACTTGGGGTATTGTGTACAGTTCTGGTCACCCTGTCACTGAAAGGATGCGGAAGCATTGGAAAAGGTACAGAGGAGATTTACCAGGATGTTGCCTGGTCTGGAGGGAAGTTCTTATGAGGAAATGGTGAGTGGCTTGGATCTGTTCTCATTGGAAAGAAGAATGCAAGTCTTTTTCCTAGGATGATGACGTCTGCTTGTACGAGGGGGCATAGCTGCAAAGTGAAGTGGGACAGATGTTAGAGGCAGGTTCTTTACTCAGGGAGTGGTACGGATATGCAATGCCCTGCCTGTCAATGTAGTTAATTCAGCCACATTAGGGGCACTTCAACAATCCTTGCATAAGTACATGGAAGATGATGGGATGATGTTGAGAGATGGGCTTAGATTAGTTCACAGGTCGGCCCAACATCAAGGACAAAGGGCCTGTTCTGCGCTGTATTGTTCGACGTTCAATGTAAAATATGTGCACATTCCCAGTGGAGAGTTTTTTAAGGAACTTTTTCTGTGTGTTTGCAGAGGTTCCCTCATTTGTGCCAAGAACGGGGGAACAGTAATGTCATCAAAGGTTCCAGACTTTAAATTCTGTTCGGTTGGAAATGCTTATTTCTACAATAGTTCTGATTCTCCATCTTGCGGAAAGTGGATGGCCCATGCAGTTGGTTAGAAGTATAAGTGTTTTTTGCATAATCTTTATATTCGAACTACTCTCCAAATCTTCAGTCAAAGCCAGCAACAAAGATATACGTGGGGGACTGATTACCGATCGTCCGCCATGATTGGCTACGTCCACTGTCCACAGAAAAGGAAAGTAGTAGCAAATGCAGTCTCCATTACCACAGGGACCATGTGCTGAGGGGTTACGGTGATGCACAGAGGATTTTATTTTCTCTCAGGTGCCCTCATGGTGGGATGCGGAGGGGCAGATGAAATTATGGATCGTCTGTGTGGATGTGGAGATCTTGATCGTCATCTTGTGTCAAACAAAAATTTCAAATATGAACCTCCCTATGTCCCGTTTGCACTGCACAATATAAAGGCTCTTGGCTTCCTTTTAGTGACAGGCCCTGGGAAACGTTTGCATTTGGCATATGGAGCAGTCGGATGCATGCGTGGACTCCATCTCTGCTGTTCATTGTTCAGAATGGAGCCAACTCGTCCATTGAGCTACACGTCTTATTGATGAGTCAGAGCAGATATCTGACCCTTTTGATGTTCCATACTCCAACTGACAGTAATGACTGTTCTAAAGCAAAACAAAGAACTGTGGCTTTTGGAGATCTCCTAAACAAAAGCTACAAAATGCTGGAGAATTTTGGAAGGTCTTACGGCATTCATAGAGAGAGAAAAAAACATGAATGCATCAGTTCTGGTGACCATTTGTGAGGATGCTTTCATAAATGTCTGGTCATCCAGCCACTGTTCGATTCTTATTATTCTCCAATTTCCCTACGTGTTTATGTTTATGTTTATGTCTTGAAACAGGAAGTTAGTGTCACAGACATTTTAAACGTGCACTGATCGTTCTGGCTACTAGACGTTCCATGATATGTCCTTTTCTTCAATTCACTCCTGGCCTAGCTCTCTTCTGTACCCTAATCTATGCTGATATGGCTTTGGAGAGGGAACAAACAATGTACACCTTTACACTTAATCTAATTAGCAACACTGACGACTTAAAGCGGCAAAGTATCATATAAACATGAGGAACAATTTTCTGCTTTAACTGGGAATGTTCCCTTTACTTTTCTTGTTGATTCTCAGTCTTTCTTATTGGAATTAGCAGTGTGTTTGAGGAATCCAGCAACGTTTGAATGTTCAAGGAAAATAAACAAATTTGCTCTGAATATCTGTCCTGTACTATCAGTGACAACTTTCTGAACTTCCTTTTCCAGGTAGATGTTTTGCAGATGGGAAACTTAAATCAGACATTATGAGATCTGACAGAGGCATTCAATTTCTGAAGAAACGAATATCATCAGCCTTTGAATGTGGAAGGAGAAATGATTATTTGTTCTGCTTTAGTGGGCATGCGGGAGGGAGTGGTGCGGAATGAAACGTCAGTACTTCTGGAAAGACACAGAGACGTGGTCACACACGAGTCATAGAGTTCCATTGAACGGACTGTGGCAATAGCTTTAAATAGTTGCACAGTGTGATTGAGAGTGCTGCAGAGAATTGGCTGTGGATAGAACATCAAACAGTTATGCGGAATGAGTGAAAGTGTTGCAGTGATCTGATTGTGGAAAGAGATTTAAGCAGTGACAGAGTCAATAGAAAATAAAATATTTTCAAATTCAGAATATGGAAAAATAATGCACCCATGTTCTGTGTATGCTTAAGATTTCAACTGATGTTCAACCTGGATGGAGATAAAGATACGCCAACATGGAGAAACATTGGAAATGTGGAGCATGTCGGAAGGGTTTCAGTTATCCATCCAGCAGCCACACTGGGGAAAGACCGTTCACCTGCTCTGTGTGTGGGAAAAGATTCACTCAGTCACCTAATCTGCGGAAACACCAGAGGACAGTCTTAAAATCTTTGTGGATCTGGTCAAGACCCAGCCTGGCAAACACTTCAGACTGTTTAACAGTCCGTTCGTCTCATTGAATATGAACACACTCACACTGGGGAATGGCCGTTCACCTGCACTGTCTATGGGAAGGGATTCACACGGTTATGATATCTTACTGCCCACCGATATGGTCAGTCTGATAAAAGCCCTTTGAGGTTTTCTGGATGTGAGAATGGTGAAAAAAAACAGGAGTGACCTCGTGAGTGAGCAGCGAGGTCACACGAGGAGAGGTCATTCACCTGTTCATTGTTTGGGAGAAACTTCACTCGATCATCAAACCACTGCAACTTGTTCTCTCTGATGCAAGACCTTTCAAATGTTCTGAATATGAGAAGGATTCTACAACCGCAAGTGACCTGCTGACACACCAATGTGTTCACCATCAGGAGAGGCCATCAGATGTTCTGTGTGTGAGAATGGATTCGTCATGACATCTACCCGTGAGACACACCTGCGAGTTCACTCTCAGGACAGGCCATTCACCTGCTCTGTGTGTGGAAAGTGTTTCATCCAATTTTCCACATCTGTGAGTTCACAAGTTTTACGACCCATCAGTGAACCCTTCTGTTAACTAATACAAAGTTCACCTCACGTTGTAATCTGTTAAAATAAGAGTAGCAGACTACTCCCAAATTCCACTATTTAAAGAAAATAGCCTGAGCTGAATACAAGCGGTCAGCTAGTGAGAAGCAACAGGAACAAAGTTCAGCAGACTGCCAGCCATTGCACAAACAAGTACTGAACACAGCTAAGTGAGGATTGACTCTTCCTCACCTTATGACTCGATTATAGACAAATCCCATGCTGACAGTGAAGACAAAAATGCCAGTGTAGAACGCCTGTGTCATAAGCCCTCTGCAGTACTGCAGTGAGATGTGGACTACACACACCAGACAGGAGCGAAAGCTGAACATCTTTCACTTGAGGAGTATCTGCTGTATCCTGGGCATATCCTGGCAAGACAGAGTGTCCAATGTGCCGGTTCTATCTCACGCTGGCCTTGACAGCATGTACACCCTGCTCAGGCAGCGCAGCCTGGCTGCATCCCAAAGATATCATCCATGGAAACCGCACAGCCGGGAAGAAGCCCACAGGGCATCCCCACCTGGACTACAAGGACATCTCCATGAGGGACATGAAGGCGCTCTATATCAATACAGAGGCCTGGGAAAGGCTTGCAGCTGACCATACAAGGTGGAGAAGCACCCTGAACAAACACCTCAAAACAGGAAGGAGTACAGCAGCACTAGCAGATCAATGACCATATACAGATGTGACCTCTGCAACATGAACATCACTCCAGTATTGTTCTCTTCAGTCAGAAGCGACGTTGCCTCAGGGAAGCAGAAAGCTAGAACAACAGGATGCAACCATGGCTATCCATGACCGAGACAGGTCTCACACAAAGAAAATAGCATCAATTTATTTTTATCCTCAAAAAGTGAACATCAGACAACAACTATTTACAACTTTAAGTTTCCATTTCTCTAAACTGCTTATTATCTGCCTCTAACTCTGTACACATATGCTGTTCCAATAAAACACTCTTTAAAATCACATCAACTTAATTTCAAAACTATCCAGTGGCTGGCATCTTTCTCCAGCTAAAGATCTCCCTGGGTGGTCTTCTTTATCCTGCTGCGAATATGCTACATATAAAAAGGTACATTGGATACAGAGCGTTTCAATATCTGTGGTCTTTTTCGATGGCAGTTACTCTGTCTGACTTTCAAACAGCCTGCCCTTTTTATACACCCAACACTGGATCATGTCATTGGTTCGATGTTGGAAAAATGATATACACAAACTCGACTAGGTTTTAGGATCCTGAGGCACAATTTAAACTGATTGGTTAAATTCGAATTGTTGTCATAATAGCAACTAACTCAGGTATCTATTTCCCAGCCAAATGTTGCACATTTTCAATTTTCCAGTACACACTGAGACTGTTAGCCAGTCATAAGACAAGTGCTGGTAAGCTCTCAGTGCAGAACAGCATTCACTCTCCCTTAAAGGTACAGTGCACGCCTTCAATTTCATAACAAAAGTGCTGTCAGTCTCCACTCCCCCTCCCCCACACCCGGGGACTGAGCCAAGCTTGTGCTGACCATTTCAGTTTGTTCGTTGTGATGTTAATAGTCCAATAACCGAGTTGAGGTTTATTACTAAGATACTTGTCAATGGAACTGAGTTTGTTTCATCCATTCAATCGGAATGTAAATATTTTCAGGACAAGACGACTCTAATTGATATCCCATTAATGACTATTCCACTTTTAAATCTTCCGTAATTTCTCATCATAGATTATTTTATTTCTTTTAACTTTTCTCTGGATGAGTTAACTAATCTTCTGTATCATAACAGAGCTGCATCCATTTTATTATGTCTGTAGTGATTGGATATCTCTCCACTGTCTCTATCATTACAGAGCTGTTCATAAAGTCAACAAAAGACCATCTGTTTTTTGAGCTCTGTTATCTACTATCTGAAACCAAAATATTCAAAATTTACAGCCAGCAAGGAAACACACAAGACCAAATGCCCAGCTTGATGTTCACCAAACTTTGTCATTCAACATCTAACTGCATTTGCAAGTCTCATTCAAATAGTAGCTCGCTAGAACAGGTCACTCTTCATTACATGAAGCAAATGTCAGGTAATTGATCAGATTTTGAGTGAGCAGAATGATCTTGGCCTTTTTAAAAAGTAAACAGTGTTTCGACAACAATGACAGGCCTATGTACCGTTGAGTACTGCATGACAGAAAGGATGTGATAGGACTACAACAGGCACAGTGCAGACTATGAGAAGGTTGGAGTCGAAAAGTGTCGCACTGGCAAAGCACAGCAGCTCAGACTCCCAAGGAGCAGGACAGTCGACATTTCGGGCATAAGCCCTTCATCAGGATTAGGGAGGGTGAAGGGAGCTGAGAGATAAAAGGTCGTAGGGAGGGGCTGGGGGAAAGTAGCTGGGAAGGTGATAGGTGGATGCAGGTGGTGGTAATTGCTATAGGCCTGTGGGGTGGGTGGAGCAGATAGTTAGGCAGAAAGATTGACAGGTAGGATAGGTCAAAAGATGGTATCGAGTTGGAGGATTGGATCTGAGATGAGGTGGCGTGAGTGGAGTTAGGAAACTAATGAAGTGGATATTGATTCCGTGTGCTTGCAAGTTCCCAAGATGGAAGATGAGGCAGTCTTTCTACAGTTGTTGAGTGGCTTTAAATTGCTGGTGGAGGAATCCCAGGTCTTGAATGTCCTTGGGGGAGTGCAGGGGAGCCAGCTTTAAAGTGGTCGATCACAGGGTTGTGCAGTTATTTGGTGTGTGTGTCCCGGAGATGTTCCCTGAAATACACCGCGAGTTGGCGTCGCTTCTCCCTAATGTAACAAATCTTTTGGAATTCTATGAAGACATAATGAGCAAAGTGGACAGCAGGGACCAAGTGGATGTGGTGTACCGAGATTTCAAAAAGGCCTTTGACAAGGTGCTGCACAAGAGACTGCTGCTTATGATAAAGATACATGGCGTTACATATAAAGTATTGACATGGACAGAGGATTGGTGGACGAACAGGCAGGAAATAGTGAGGAAGAATGAGCACTATTCTGATTGGCAATCAGTGACTCGTGGTGTGCCTCAGTGGTCAATGTTGGGACCACAATTATTCACCATTTATATAGATTATTTGTGGTTGGAGACCACGTGTAGTGCGTCAACGTTTGTATGCGACACTAAGATGAGTTGCAAAGCAAAGTGTGCAGAGGGCTGTGAAATTTTCCAGTACGTTAATTGAGTGGACAAATATCTGGCAGACGGAACACAACGTGAATAAATGCGAAGTCAACCACTTTGATAGGACTGACTTGGAGGAGCTGGTGTTGAACTGGTGGAAAAAGTTAAGAAGCACAAAACACCAGGTTAGCGTCCAACAGGTTTATTTTGTGGCACGTTGTCCGACTTCACAACCACGTGACGAAGAAGCAAAGTTTCAAAAGCTAGAAACTCCAAATAAACCTGTTGAACTCTAAACTGGTGTTGTGTGATCCTTAATTTTGGTAACTTTGGATGATGGACTGTTTTATGTATCATACGAAGAGGCAGGCATAGCTGGGGCCCTTGCCTCTGCTGTAACTTCAGAGACAACCCTTTTGACCTGTCCTACCAGTCCATCTTTCTTCCCACTTATACGCTCCAACCTCCCCATCCCATGTTCAACGTGTGGTTACATATTCATGAAATTGCTTCCCTCTCCCCGCACCACACACGCTGCCCTGGATTGAACAGATCCCTATTCTGTCTTGAAAGGTCTAGTTCAAAAATCAAAGAACACATGTATTTATTACAACAGGTTTATTGAATTTGCAAGTTTTCAGAGATCGGGTTCGTTAGGCAGTTATAATCTGATGTGTACAATATTTGAAGTAGTCCATCCACACCGTTTATCACCAATCCACTGCTGGGATCTGCAAGCTCCTCCTGCTGGACAGATACAGTGCCTTAGTTTGTAAATCAATGCACTGATATGGTCTGTACAGTGTTGTGTTGTGGGCCGCACCAATGTTCTAAGCCAAATGGGTATGTCACCTGGTTTCTGGTGACTGGGGTCGTTCTGTGAATTTGATTGAGAGTGTGTGATAACTAAGTAATTCAACTGATCTGTCCATGCCTTTATTTTATGTTCTCACTCTTACAGGTTGACCCAACAAATTCTGACTCCTCCAGTCATTCCCATGCATTATTGTTATGCAACTTGTTGTCCATTAAGTGGTTGTCCAGTTTTAGCATGAATAACCGTCTTACATCTTTCCCTGGACTTTGGTGTTGCTCCCCCTAGTGCATCGTGATCCACTGTTAAGAAGCTGAGAACCGTGAAGAAAAGAAGCATAGCTCATGCTTTCTTTCACTTGCTGGTGTTCCATATGGTACTTCATGTGGGACGCCTCTTTATAATGTGTTCTGTGTCTGCCACTGAACGCATGTTTGAGTAACTTTGATGACCATATTTTTAGTAATATGAGGAATCATCTCAACTGTTTGGATTCAGCCCAGGTTCTAATTTAAGTGGATTGGCATTTGGCTTAATTCTGATGTTGGAAAGTTCGTAGAAATGCTGGGGATGCCTTCTAGGATGTTTAGATTTAAGCTGATGTGGACATTCAGGAAGATCAGTTCCTTTGGTCACCCACTGTGGTTGAATCATGGTGACTGGAGTGATGATCTGGGTCTGCACCATGACCAACAGTTAGAGCCGGTGCTGCAGAGAGGGCAATCTCAGTTAATTTGAATGAGGAGTCACAATCGTACTAGCCATGATCTTACTGAATAGTGGATCAGCATTGATTGGCCTGTTCATGCAATGCATCCATATATTTCTGTTGGCAACAAGCCAATTCTCCTTCTCTTCCAGTGTACCATACTGGTGGGAATTGAGGTGCCTCCTCATATTCCTGGCTAACAGGATCCTTGGGGCTCTGTTGCCTACAGATTTTCCTGTGTACCAACTTTGAACAGTTGAGTGACTACCTCCTGTTCCTGTGTACCAGGTGTGTGAAAATAATCTCTTCCTCCTGCTCTCGAGTAACAAGCTTCAATACCTGTGTGGTCTCCTGCTGCACCTGTGGAATGGAATTGAGGGACTGAATGCAATCTTCACATTTCCAACAGCTTCTATTGACTGAAAGCCTCTCTGATGTTTTTCATTGAAAATCCTCAAAATATTAATCGTGCATTAGCAATGTTTTTTACTTCTCTCGCCGTAATTGAGCAAGCAAACTGGCTAATTTGTTGGATTTGAAAAGCTGAATGGCTTCTCCCTGTTCCTCTGTGACAGCTACTGAGGCTGAATGACTTACTCTTGGTTCTAAGTCACATATACGAGAGGTTGGGTAGCCTCCTCCTGTCCCTCTGTAACAGGCTCAACGGAATGAATGGCCTCCTCCTGTCCCTCTGTAAGAGGGTAAATAGATTGAATGGTCTCCTCCTGTCCCTCTGTAACAGGGTCAGTAGATTGAATAGCCTCCTTCTGTCCCTCTGTAACAGGCGCGATAGATTGAATGGCCTCCTCCTGTCCCTCTGTAAGAGGGTAAATAGATTGAACAGCCTCCTTCTGTCCCTCTGAAACTAGTCCAATTGATTGAATGGCCTCCTTCTTTCCCTCTGTAACAGCCTCGATAGATTGAACGGTCTCCTCCTGTTCCTTTTCGTCGAGACATTAAAAAAAGCAGCAACCGCTGGATGACGAGCAGCTGTTAAGCTGGAACAGATGGAGAACATCCCCCTTCTCAGTTACACAAACCCAAACAGCACAATGTTCTCCAGGTCTCCTCTCAGTAATTGTTTTTACAGCTGCAGGAACACATCTCTACATATTGAATAATTCCCTTTGCAAACGGTGCCAACATTCCAGCTTCCCACCTATTCAAGAGGCAACAGGCAAGCATTGGCTGAATGGTCTCCTCCTCTTCCTCTGTAACGGGCACACTGGAACAGAATTGCTTCCCTTTGTTCCTGAGCAACAGTCCCAATGCTCTGTCTCAAGGGTGTGAAAGGATTTGATCACAGGGCATTTAAAAATAGAAGTAGCATCATGCAAAATCAGTGAGCAGCAAATATTGTTATCCTGGCTTCTGGATTCTAGAACTTTCCCCACCAGACATTTTGTGCAGCAGTTCTGTTATTTCATCCCTGTCTCCCTTTGTAAACAGGGTGGAACATGTATAACCCTGCAGTGTGTAGGCTCTCCTCTCAGAGACAAGGAAGAAAGATGAAAAAGATTGGAAAATTGAAGAGAGCTACCTCAGCAACTCTCATCCATTCCATCCAGATTGAGGAAATATTTCCTTTTATTGCGATGTGAGAAGTGATGTAAAGAAGGTGTTAACTGAATCTGTTTGTTCAGTGACTGTTATTAATACCAGTCTCCACAGATTCTGATCATCCCAGTGGAAGGTTTCCATCTTCTTTTTATGACAAATGGGCACCGTTCTATGTGTCACCCCATGGTATGAGTGGGACCATCACTGCCAGCATTAACAGGGAGCAGCAACTCCAGAGAGAGGTGCATGAGAAATCGGAATCCGAGAACGTTAGTCACGAATGCTCCAACAATGGATCAGAATCTGAGAAAAATAAACTGGAATTTTACAACAATAGATCACAATCTGAGAACAATAAACTGGAATGTTTCAACAATGGACAGAACTTTATCGTGGGAAGTTTGGAATCTTTCTACATATTATCATCTCATGTCATTATTAGTGCGGATTGGATGTGCAGTTTTGATTATTCAATATTTCTATTATCCTATCCTGGCTATCATTGGTGTCCCTGGTAAGTCTCACTGTTCAGTTATCATTTTTCTAAGCGATGTTTAATTGTATTACTTTTTCTTTCATTTACACTACCATCCTTGTCATTGTTATTTTTCCTGCTGAGACTCTGAATCCAGTTATTTACTCGACAAATCACTACTAACTGCATCAGTAAACCTGTTCATTCACTCTCTCCTCTTTTCTTTCAGCAGATTCCCTCGTACAACACTATGTTGAACTAATCATTTTGAGCTCTGAACCACGATTCATTGCATCATAACACAGCCTTCTGTTCTGATGGCAAACTCCATTTCCTTTCTATGACTCTATCCCATTCCTGGCCAATATTTGGGACTAAAACAGATGAATAATAGCTTTGGTGATCCCTTTAGCCATGAGTTGATTCCTGACACCATACCCTGACCAGTCCTACTTTAAACTACTGACACATTTAGAATATACTTTACTGGCTCATCCCATCTGCTATTTGAACCATGAGCTATAAAATGCAGCCTCACTGACGTCAAAAATCTGCTGTTGACGTTCCCAGCTTCAAACCTGCAGAAACCAGCCTGAGACAATACTCCACGGCTCAGATCCAAACTGTCACAAGATTCCATCCAGCCATCCTTCCTGTGTACACTGAACTATATTGTTACTGGATCTGGCTTTGCATGGATTTTAACATTCTCAAACGCGTCTTCATATTTGTCCATGAAGTGTCCCTCTGACTCTTTCTCTCTCTCAATCGTTTATCCAAACTACTGGCAGTTGTTCGCATTTAGACTGTTTTCATCCAAACACCGATTTCACATCGACCACCAGGCCTCACCACTCTCCCTCTCTCTCTCTCTCTCACACTCACACACACACACACACACACACACACACCTAACCCAGGAGCAGAGTGCGATGGGATCCTGATGGAATAAGGAGCTAGTCACAGAGCCGTGTCATTTCCTTCAACACGATCTGCAGCTTCACATTAGGGGGAGTACAATGCTTCCAGTGGGTGTTAGGATCACACTTTCATTCAGCTTCTGTGATCCAGAACTTTCCAGGCAAGAGTGGTGACCTATCCATCCAGCGTATGTCAACGTCCAATGTCACCATTCGGTTATCATTTTTCTAAGCGATGTTTAATTGTATTACTTTTTCTTTCATTTACTCTACCATCGTTGTCATTGTTATTTTTCCTGCTGAGAATCTGAATCCAGTTATTCCCTCGACAAATCACTAATAACTGCATCAGTAAACTAGTCATTTTGAGCTCTGAACCACAATTCGTTGCATCATCTCCCAGCCTTCTGTTCTGATTGAAAACTCCATTTCCTTCCTCTGACTCTACCCCAGTGTCCTTCTGAATCTTTCTCCCTCTCTATCGAATATCCAAACTAATGGCAGTTGTTCGCATTTAGACTGTTTTCATCCAAACACCGATTTTCACATCGAAAACACAGACCTCACCACTCTCTCTCTCTCTCTCTCTCTCTCTCTCTCACTCACACACACACACACACACACACACACACACACACACCTCCTTTCTCCGTTGCCTTGTACTGGTTCGGTGGTGACCAAGAAAGATACGTTTGTCTTAGCCCCATTTACTGTTACTCACAGCATGGACTGCCAATTTCCCCATGCCAGGCAGTTATTTACTGCAGGTATAGTAGCAATATGCTCAGTAGATAGTCCAGGTTACTGGCAATACATTAGCATTTTCTGTAGAGCTCTCCATGCTGGCTGTCATCTTTCCCCAGTTTATCATGCCTGTGCTGTATACACCAGGAAGATCTAGAATTTGATGTCATGTACCATTTCAACAGACCTGACAAGGCTTTTCTTCAATTTTCTCATTCTTAAGATTTGAACTCTCCAAAGTCTCATTTTGCTCACGAGCGCCACTTCCTTGCCTTTACCATCCATGTTTCCAAACATAAACTCAATTAATTCATTGTCTGTTTGCATCTCTAACATGAATCTCTATATGAATCATTTTCTGGGATTGAACTTTGGCTCCTTAGTATATTGGGTAGTGGCATTGTGAAGCTCAGAAACAATGAAATCCGGTGTGTTGGACTGTTGTTAACTTCTCGGTGTACCCCATGAGGTGCTTTATGTTGGACAGAGTGTTTCAGAAGCTCCGAGACACATCTTTGAAACTTGTTCTGCATCTGCCACTGAACAGCTGTGTTTGTACTCTGAAGCTGATCATGTGGTCAGACTCTATGACCCGCGAGTATTCCTCAGAAATACCAGGCATCTAACTTGGAGCTGAGGGGCTTCTGACAGAATCCTGTTATTGAAAAGTTAGTGGAGTTGCTGGGCATGGTTTTAGAGGTTGTACTGTGAACTCCCTCAGACATTCAGGGAGACCTGAGTATAGGTGACCAAAGCCCGAATAGAGCTTCTGGATCCGCAATATGAACAACCAATGGAGCAGAGGCTGCAGAGGAGGGGAGGCCTGAAACCATGGTATGAGTATGTGTCTGGGGAAAGTGATCTGCTGTATCCACCACGCGTTTTCCAAGAACAACTTCCCAAGCTACACCTACAATGCTGCCAGTGGCTGTTAGGATCACACTTTCATTCAGATTCTGTCATCCAAAACATTCCAGGCAGGAGTGGTGACCTATGCATCCAGCATATGTCAACGTCCAATGTCATCATTCAGTAATGGAGCATATATATGTTAGATAAGATTAGAACAATGGTTTCTCCCTCAGCAGAGAACTGCCAGGTGTATCCTCGTTTTCCCTGTATAGCGGAATTCCCGATGGTGCACGTGGCTATGCGGGTTCCCATGTCAATGTGGAGAGGTAGAGGAACTGAAGATGCTCACATTCCATTACTGCTGCTGCATGACCAAATAGAATCCATCCTGTTGGTGAATACTCACTGTCCTGGCAACAGCCACAGCCTCTTTATTCAGAAGTAGTCAGCCATTCCCATCGTCTTCGAGTCTCAACGTAGAAAGAAAGGTGACATCTCAGATAGAGGCTGCCCTTTGATACACAAGCCCTCACCACTCCCCAAAACCGACCAAAAAAATTACACAACACCAGGTTGTAGTCCAACAGGTTGTGTGAGTTTTAACTTTGTCCATCCCAGTCCAACACTGGCTCCTCCAAATCATGGCCATCACCAACCAACAGCATCAACATAAGCTGAGCGTACTAAGAGCAATGGACGCACTGGAACATCATGGAGGAGACCATTAGGAAGATGAAGAAACACTTCTGATATCTGAATGGGTCAGATTGAACCCTCCAGTGCACGTTGTACCAGTAGGTCCTCTCCATTTACATAACATATCACATTATATTCTCTCTACTGAAATATTATCCGTTGATTGAGTCTCTCTACCTCCATTTACACTTTCTCCATTTTCTCTTGGTAATGTAATTTCCCGCTTATGTTAATGTCATCAGCAAATTTAATTACAGTTCATTTGTTCCACTTCTCCAATCACTGACAAAACCTGTGAATAGTTTAGGATCTAGCACTGGTCACTGTGTGACTCCCTTGTTTACGTTCAGTTAACCACATCAAGACCGATTTATCCCGAGTGTTAATTCCCTGTTTGATAAACTGTCTCTCCTAATTCCTTTGTAGAACATTCAGTGGGCTTTGTTTACATAAAGACATCAGATTCATACGTATCAGTAGGCAGTTCAGCCCTCGACCCTGCTCCACCATTTAATATGATCATTGTTGATATCATCTCGACATTAATTCCACTTTACTGCTTCACTCTCGACAATCCTCAATGTCCACTGCACTCTGCGGAAGTGAATTACACAGATTGAAATCCTTTGAAAGAAGAAACTGTATATTAGTCTCCAGGGGTTGAAAGTCTTCTCCTGTTCACATCTGTTTTAAATCTGCTCTGCCTTATCCAAAATCTTGTTCACAATTCCTCCAAAGGACAGAATATCGACTCTCAAGTATATTGCCAATCACCTTTCGCATCGAACAGACCTCTATAAGATTTCCTCTAATCCTTCTAAACTCTGGAGAGTGTAGGCCTGAACGGCTCAATCTCTTTTCATAAGACAAACTCTTCATCTCCGAAATCGGTCTAGTGAATCACTTGTGAACTGCCGACAATGTTGCTACGTCCCTCCTCTAGTCAGGGTACAAAAACTGTACATGGTACTGCCATTGCGGTTTCACTGATGGCTTGTATTTTTGCAGCAACACTTCCTTAATTTTGCACTCTCCTCGTTTCAAAAACACCGTTGAAATAGCACTTGCCTTTCTCACTAACTGTTGTAGCTGTGTCCCAGTTTTCTGCGATACGCATGTGGAACCCCATACCAATTTGCAATTAAGCAGTCGGAAGTTTCTCTCCATTCAAATAAACAGTTGTCCTTCTATTTCTCTGACCAAAATTGATAATTTCATTATTATCCATAGGCGATTTGATCTGCCAAATGTTAGCCCATTGAACAAACCTATCCATATCCATTTGTAAATTTCATGCATTCTCACTGCAACCTACTTTTCCACCTATATTAGTGTCATGCGAAAATTTTGCTTTGACATTTTCTATCTCCTAATGCAAGTCGTGATGCAGAATGCAAATAGTTGGGACCTGAAATCTGAACTCTATGGCACCCCACAAGGCCTCAACCGGAAAACGACACATACATTCTGTCTCACCAAATTTTGTTGGTTAAGCTATCCTCTATCCAAGCTAAATGAATTACTCCAAACCCCATATGCACTTATTTTATGAATGAACCTTTTGTGTGGCACCTTACTTTATACCTTCTGGAAGAGCAGGTATGCTACATCTTCAGTTTCTCCATTATCCACCGAGCTTGTCACATCTTTAAAGAAATCAAGCAAATAACTCAAACATGATTCATCGTTCAAGGAACCATATTGACTCCAATATATTGTGATTTGACATTGCAAATCTACTGTTATTAGTTCAATAATGATGGATTCTTACAATTTTCCTGAAACCCTAATAGTCTTGTTCACTGCTTTTTAATTTCCTAGTGAAGATAATTAATCTAACTTCTTTTTTTATGTAGCTTCTGCATTTATTTTTTAATTCCTGTGTGAAGGAGACAAAGCTTTAATAGATCTGCTCTGATTGCTGTGCGTGAGAGGCATGAATAGCAAATGGACTCATTAATAATTTCTTTGGGCTGCATGTCCTCGTGGTGTTTCTGTATTATGGTCTCAATAGCCTGAATATCTTGATCCTGCTCATGAGTAAGAGGCTCAAGATCTGTTTTTCCACCCCCTGTTGATTGCATTAGAGGCCTGAAGACTTATGAAATCTTTCTGTTGCCATGTAACAGTTTGATGTTCTGAAGGACCTCCTCGTATTCCTCAATAGCAGGCTCAAGATACTGACCGGTCTCCTTCTGTATTCCTGAAGTGGGATTCAGGGAGTGCTTTGTCTTTTCCTGTTCACATATACAGACAGGTGTCTGAATTACCTCTTCCTTTCCCATAACATGTCTGAAACAGTTTCATAACCTTTCCTAATTTCTGGCTCAATGGATTGGATGACCTCTTCTTATTCCAGCCTCACAAATTTCAGTCACTTTCTGGCCTCTTCCTGGTCTTAGGATATGGACTTGAGGAGGCTCAATGGCCTGATCCTGTTGGTGTCAAGAGTGGGTTGCTGGGAAAGCACAGTTGTTCAGGCAGCATCCGAGGAGCAGGAGAATCGATGTTTTGGGCATAAACCATTCACAAGGAAAGGTCAATGGACTGATCCTGTTGGTATGTAACAGGATAATGGTGCAGCATGGCATACTCTGTGTCCAGTATTATAGGTTTGAGCGGCTGATTGCCCTCCACCTGGAACTGTATATTAGTCTCCAGGGGTTGAATGGCATCATACTGTTCTGGTGCAAGATGTTCGTGGGCCTGAAGATACTTCTGCTATTTCTATGCGTCAGACTGGAGAAGCAGAATGAAATCCTCCATTTGCAATGTAATTGGCTTCTGTTGGTGATTTCTCCCGGTATTCTGTATAGAAATAAGTTCATCTCTTTCCAACAATTTGTAGTTCGGATTGTGGATGAGGTCATTGATTTGTTCGCCAAGCTGGTGTGTGTTTCTACAGACGTTTCCCTGCCTCTCTAGATGACATCATCAGTGCATCTTCAAAACAGTGTTGGTGGTCTGTCCCAACTGGTATTTATGTGCCTCTGGTTTTTGGTACTTGCTGTTCTGTATCTTGTGGTTTGTGTATGGGGTCCAGTTCAATGTATTTATTGACTGAGGTCTGGTTGGAGTGCCATGCTTTCTGGAATTCTCTCGCCTATCTCTATATTGCCTGTATGAAAATGCTTACATTTTCCAGGTTGAATTTATGCCCTTCATTGTCTGTGTGTTTGGAAATGAGAGGGTACTGGTCGTGTCTGGCAGTGGCGAGCAGGTGCTTGTGCACTCGTATGGTCAGTTTTCTTCCTGTTTGTCCTATATAGTGTTTTTCAGGGTATCTTGTGGATACCTTTTGTTCTGTAGCATGTGGGTGTCGTATCTTTAACCTTTGTGAGGAGCTGGTGGAAAGGTGTTTCCCATTTTCTGCGCCACTGATGTTCGTCAGGGGTCCAAGTAATCTGTAGTCATTTCTGACATTTCTTTGATGTAGGGTATGCTCACTATCGTATCTGGTCGTGCTGTGTTTTCCTCTTTAGATTTGCCGTGTAAGTATTAGAGGATAGTGCTCTTGGGAGTTTCGGCTGAATCCCTTGAATACGTGTTCCTGTTCACCCTTGTGGAGTTCTGCGTTGCTGTAGTTTGTCCTTGCCAGTTTAAAGTGTGTTCTAATGCAGCATTGTTTGCGAATGCTGGAACGGTTGCTGTTATTGTTCAGTATCTGGTCTGTATAGGTTTTCTTCCTGTACACACTGGTCAGGAGATCCTCGGTAGGTATGCGTTCCACTAATATGTCCAGGAAGGGAAGTCTGCTGTCGTTTTCTTCTTCTTCATTGAATCTGATTCCGATGAGCTTCTTCTTCCAGTTATGTACATTTAATGATAACAAAGGTATCATCTACATGCCACATCCAGAGTTTGGGTTAGATGCTGAGGAGAGCTGTCCATTCTAAGCGTAGCTTCTGCTATCAGGCCTGATATCAGTGACTCCCTTGCTGCATCGCTGATTTGTCTTTACACTTGTCCATTGAATGGAACGTTAGTAGTGAAGCACAGGTCCAGTATTTGTAACATGCTGTTCTTGTTGATGCTGCTGGTGTCATCGGGTGTCCGAGTACCAGCTTCATTCAAAAATGTGGCTGTGATACTGTTGGCTAAGTCAATCTCTATAGATGTAAAGAGTGCTGTTGCATCAAATGAAGTCATTATTTCATCATACTGGTTTCATTTGATGTAACAGTACTCCTTGCATCTATAGGGGAAACATAGTTTGAGTCAATCTTCACAGAGGAAGATCCAGAAAATCGCCCGGAATTACCAAATAACCATGGGACTTGTGTAACTAAAGATTAAAATTATTCATAACATCAACTAGGTAGTATTTAAACCTATAGCTGGATTGAGCATTGATAAAATTGACAAGAGAGATGTACATCATGCCAGGTTTCTGGAGTAAGCAGCAATAAAAATATTAGTTGCACTGGTGATCTCTGTATTATTTTCCTGAACATTCCGCAAAAGCTAGAAGGCACTACGCAAAACGGAAAGGTTATGAATACCATCCAACGATGAAGAGGAGATGAAGAGGAAGTGTGGCAAACTATAAACCAGTTAACCGCAGGGAATTTGTTAGAATCTATAAACAATGATGTGCTATTGAACATTGAAAACTTAGCGGCAAAATTGAAGAGACTGATAACAAATTTATGAAAGCAAAATTGTAATTGACAAACGTTTTTTTTCGAATTGTTTGAAGATGTTTCTTGTAGACATAGAAATGTAGGAACAGTGAATGTGGTGCAGTTGGATATCCAAGTGGATGTTTTAAAGAACTCATATCGGAATTAGTAAATAGAACTAAACTGCAGGATACTGGGGGGAATCAGATGAAAATGGAATGGCAAAAGTTCGGTTGACTTTCATTTAAAGGAAATCGGAATAAAGAAGTAAATTTGTCCTGCACCAGTTGCAGAGAAGGTTGGTCACACTGCACCTGGAGTATTGTGTACAGTTTTGGTATTTTTTTAAAATGCACTCACGGCAGAGGAAGTGTAAAGGACAATCTCCAGATTAATCCCTCATATGCCAAGACTGTCTGATGACAAAAGGCGGCCTGTGTTCTCTGGCATGTTAAAGAATAAGAGGTGATCACATTGAAACTTAGAAATGCACCCAGAGGAGACTGACTAATGCATTTTTATAGGGAAGTGCAAGCAATCTAGGGAATTCTGTTTGGTGTGGTCAGTAATCTGATGGAACTCTCAGGTCAACCGGATCACCCACCAAATCCCTGCTCCTGACACAGAGCTTAAGCTGGTAAATGTGATGTGATAGAACAGGAGGTAGCGTTACTACTGAATATTTACAGAAAATAACGCAAAGGTGAATGTATCACAAGGAAACGACGAAAAAAAGTTAAATTTTAAGCAGTGGGATTGGCACTGTCAAGTACAGAGTCTACATTAAAATCCAGTCTGAACTGTGCATTTGGTCCATCACAAGATATTTATTGCTGCACCCATCCAACAATAATATGATCTCAAGCACCTGACTAAAGAGACCTTGGGAGGAGCTGCAACGTTTCCAACCCCCCTCCCCACTTCCTGCGAACTAGTTGGATTTTAGCATCTCAATGAAATTGAGCTCACCACTGGAACAACCGGATTTGAAAGTGCAGGTAGCTGTTTCCGCTCGCCATAGCTGGTGCTCTTTTAAGAACGTCGGATGCTGTAGGCTGTCAGTATGGACTATGTCCACTGAGGAGCGAGGTCACATTTGAGCAAGTTGGGTGACTACCTTGATTTTTTTTCTTATACTGGTTGTTTTTGTGAGCGGATCTACGTCCCAGAAAGTAATTGAGGTCGGGGTGTTGATCAGGTGTATGTCAGTGCTCTCTAGTGTCTTTGGTTGTCGAGTCTGTGGTCTTTGACCGGTGGATGCAGGTTGGAGATGGCTCTGAGGATCGTTCTTGTTGCAGTAGTCCTTCTCCTGGTGGTAGTTGGAGGGTCATTGCCCATTCTGTTTCAATTCCTTCTGAATTGTGTTTTTTTTTTCCCTGGGTTCGGGGCCTCCAGTTGGACCAAATTGCAGGCCTTCTTATCTCCCCACCAAATCTGGTTTCGTATTATCGTCTCTTTGTTATTTCTTCTGAGGTAAATTGGTCTTCCTGGTTATCAGAGTAGTTGCACATGCCTTTTACATTTGAATGAATGGGCTTCGTAACGTGTGAAATGTCCTGTGTTTATGTGATTAAATATCCTTTGAAATTGGAGGTCTTGGAATTTGTGCAGACTCCATGTTGTCTGAATCCAGTTTGTCATAAAGATCAGTTCATTGCTTTTGAAGGGCTGAGGTGTGAATAGGTTTCCCAAGTTTGCAGAAAAACTGTGCCTGGGAGTGTATATCCAGCATGGCTCAGCTGCTAGAGTTTTCTTTGTTAAGTGTAATTTTTATAAACTATAACATTCTTGTAGAAGTCCTTTAAGTTTAGATGGTAGGGAATCTTCTCAAAACAATTGAGACTTTTCCTAACCCGACAGCAGGCAAGATTAGGAAGAATCCCAAGATGTTTTACAAGTTCGTCATGCGGTGCATAATAACCAGGCAACAATTAGGTCCCATTCGATTTCAAGGGGGCAATCTGTGTGAAGCTTGAGAACACGAATCGATTGTTACATGAGTGCTGTGCATCTGTTTTATTTGCGAGGAGAAAGTACAACAACAATGTTGTTTATGGAGGGGAAAGCTCGTGTGGTGTTGCTGGGATCTGTGCTTGTTCCCAGCTATTCACAACATATTTCAACATTTTGATTAAGGGAATCAAATGCGAAGTTTCCAAGTCTATTGATGGCACTGAACTATGTAGAATTGTGAATGTTGAACACGGCATAAAAAGACTCCAAGGTGACTGAGACAAGTGGAGTGAATGGATAAAATACATGAGAAACAAATAACAATGTGGTTAGACATGATATTGTGCACATTTGTGGGAATATAGAATGGCAGCCTATCATGGTTAAAAGCAATTGATTGAAAAAATATTGATCTATGACGGGTGTAATGCGCTTTTTTCCGGTTTATTTCTGTGCAGACCGCCAAGGTCCACGCAGGGCAGAGATTTCTGATGGCAGAACTCAATACAGGGAATGGTATTGGAAAGCTCATCAGTGAAAACAGAAATAGGAGCAACCATTGAGAGGCCATAAATTTCCGGAGACAAGCAGAGTTCAGTCACATGGTCATTTATTCAAGCATGATCCAGTCCAACGCAGGGAGAGGGCAAAGACCACCGTGAATCTTGCCTCAGTGTGAGGGCTCTATTATCCCCTTAAACTTCAACTCAGATCAGAACGATAGTCAATGACATTGTAACTTTAAATATGAGCCAAATTTGTTTTATACATTTTCTTATTATCTTAACATCGTGGGCACACGTTCCCTGCCCTGTATACAATTATTTCATTAGTGCTGGGTTTTCCAACTCAGACTGACTTTTTGTGCATCACTTTGGATTAGTAATTGCTTGCTGCTATGAACTGATTGAGCCATAGTTAATGTGACAAGTTGAATTCTACATGGTGATTAATGACCATTATCCCTCAGCTCTGACATGTGTGTTTGCTTATCCTTCTTGCTGCTCTCCTTGCTAAGAGATTAAGGAGGCCTCTTTATAGTTAGTTTGAAACTTTCATTCTAGTTTTGTTAGTTATATTTATTAACTTGGGAATCTGTATCTATGGTTATCTTGAATGATCGGAGGTCAAACCTATATACAATATTATAGCTGATTGATTAGAGAATATTTAAGAGTAACAGCCAGTTGGTGTGAAATATTCTTATCTTTAGGTTAGCAGAAATGTTGCTCTTCCACTCTTATAAAGGAACAGATAGCCAATGTTTGTTGTGCAGAGACCACTATAATCAAGCGTTTTCCACACTCCATATTTTCTGTTAAACATTTTCTGCAAAGCTTGCTGGGGCTTTCATCGGCCATTTTATGCTGCTCTGTCGTGGGTAGCCCAAACAATAGACCACATCAAGTGGGTATCTGTAACATTGAAAAGGATTTAGATCTCCTTGAACACCAGTCATTGAAAGCAATATTGCTGCAGCAGGAAGCAGTTAGAAAGGTAAATTTAAGTATTAACCTTTATTTCAAGGGGTTTAGAGTACAGGAGGAAGGTTTTCATACTACAGATATGCAGGGTCTTGATGAGAGCTCATCTCGAGCATTGTGCAGTATTGTGAGCAGTTTTGGTCTCCTTACCTACTAAAGAACAAACCTGTCATTGAGGAAGACCAGTGAAGGATGACTCAACTCGAGCATGACATGCTTTTAGTGGGAGTCAGGAATGTGGTGCTGGAAAAGCACAGCAGGTCAGGCAGCATCCGAGGAGTAGGAAAATCGACGTTTCGGGCAAAAGCGCTTCATCCGGCGTTTTGTGTGAGTAGAGTTTGGGTCAACTGGGCCTGTATTTCATGAGATTCAAGAAAATCAGTGCCGGTCTCAGTGAAATTTATAAAACTCTGGCAGGGCGATATCGCTTGGAAATAGAGATAATATTTCCCCTGAGACGTTTAGAACAAAGGAGCACGGTATGAAACACAGGCAGCCCACTCTGCATTGAGATGGCAATAAACGTCTACACTTGTGAACCTGGGGAACTCGATCCCACGCCGTGAAAGCCAGGGCACTGAATATAAATAAGGATATTTAGACAACAACTGAATTGGGAGAGATCAGGAATATGTTGTGAAGATAGATTATCAGCTATCATTATATTGAATTGGGAAACAATAGGCCTATTCTATATTTGCTTCCTATAGTAAATTGTGTTAATGGATCTGTACATAGAGTGGGAAAATACTTTGTAATGGGTTTCAGCCACGAATTGGAATAAGCAAGACTTAATGAGTTGAATTGTCTACTCCTTTCTCGATCATTGTGCACAGCCTAGAGGGAAGCTCTGTCAATGTTCTCACAGGTTCTCAGATGTCAGCATCAACAGGATTGTGCTTCCCATTCCCTTTTCCGATACCTAAGCTAGATCCAGGGGTTCTGTATTAAAAAACCTCGGATCAGTTTGATACAATTCAGTGCTCCGCTTGGCCATTTCAGAGACCACTGAAGAGTTTATCACATGTCTGTGTGTCCGGAATCACATATCGGCCAGACCAGAAAAGCATGGTAGATTTGCTTCCTGAAAGTACTTTGGTGAAGCAAAATTGAGTTTACAATCTACATTGACTTCAACCTCACAATTATTGACACCAGATTTCAGATCTCAATATCTCCTCATCTTACTGAAAATATGTTCTGTGCCTATCCATTTCCAGAGAAATGGGACACTAGGACTGATGAGTCATAGAGTCAGCGAGTTCAATATCATGGAGACAGGACCTTTAGCCCAAACTAGTCTATTGCGAAGAAAACGTCCATCACTGCTAACTCCAATTCCCTGCACTTAGCCTTTATCTTTATAAATATTTCCTTTCAATGTATTTGCCCAAATGCATTTGAAATGTTATTAATGTACAGGTCTGGCAGCATCTACAGAGACAGAGAAACAGGGTCAATTTTTCAAGTCTGGTATGACACTTCATCAGAACTAAAAAGGATTGGAAAATGGGCTTTTTAATCCCTTGACAGAGGTGGAGCAGAGGTGATTGGAAATAGAAGGTGTGGAGCTGCAGTGCAGAAGACAGACAAGCTTTTAATTGCTGTGAAAGAGAAACAGATGCATGATGGATGTAAATTAAGGTGTGAGTGGGGGAAATGGATTCTCGCTATTAATTACAAGATAAAGAAGACATAAACATATAAGGTCATAGGGAGAGCAGAAAGTAAACAAAAATAGAGAACAGTAATAATGGGGTAAGGCTGTGAAGTTATGGAATTGAATATTAAGGCTGACAGGGTGTAAAGTACCAAAGAGTAAAATGTTACTCGAGAATTGGAACATTGCAGCAGCCCAGGAGTCAAATGTTTGCATGAGAGAAAGGTTAGTTATTGTAATGGGAAGCAATTAGAAGGTCACGGTTATTCCAAGAGTGGAAGAGTTCCTCTAAGAATTGTCCATTCGGACTTGACAAAGTCAAGGAGCCTGTGCTGTGAGCAGCAATGACATGAGTTTGGGTTCAAAGAATACAACTGAAATGCTGCTTTCCCTGTGTTTTGGTCCGTGCACAGTGAGGAGGGAAGGGGCGAATGGCAAGTGATGCAGCTTCTGCAATTGCATGGGAAGGTGCCATGAGGGAGTAGGGAAGTGTTCAGGGTGTTGGAAGGTGTCACAGAGGAAATGGCCCTTGTGAAATGCTACCAGTGGACGTGGAGAGGAAAATGTGTTTGATGGAAGTGATGGAGGATGACTCTTCAAATGCAGATTCTAGTACAGTGAACAAAAGGGTAAGAGGATCGCTCCTGTTCTTCCAAAAGGAGGGGACAGGGTCGGGGCAGAATTGCGGGATTTGGGTCAATCAAAGCTGAAATGCCCTGTCCATCAGGTTTCTTATTTGGGATGAAAAGGAGGTCATGTTGCAGGCTTACAATCGGAATGTGGTATCATCAAAATACAATGATAAAGGCAAAGAAACTTGGAGAACGGAGTTACTGTCAGCTGATCATGTGTTCAGTCACATGTGGAACTTCCCCAGAATGATTGTGAATAAACAGAAATGTAAATCACAGGGATTCGTCTTCTATCTGGTCTGAAGCTGGATGTGAAATAGAACCAGGGAAAGGTTAGTGGATGTACAGTGACACATGGATACCTCATAATGCTCAGAAATAATTGTTTCTCTTCAGAATGAAGGACTCAATATGAAGATGAATCATCTATGAAGTTTAAAAGCTATCAAGGTCAGTATTCAATCACAGACTAAATGATTCTGGAAAATAAAAGAGGCAGCAAAAGATTTTCTGGGTGTATGATAATTGGTTTAATTTGAATGTGTGATCCTTGGAAGAAAGAAAGTCAGGCAAGTATATGTGGGAATCCTGGAGGGGTTGAATTAGGAATTGGTTAGAGGGAACAGGCAGATAATTTAAAATAGCATTTTGCATCTATCTTCACAGGGGAAGACACTATAAGTGTTTTAAACATACAGGCAAGATAGTACCACGAGGAAAGTTCTTGAACTGTCTCTAACAAAAATAACAAGGCTTTTGAAAAGAAGATAAAGCTAAGGGTAACCAAGGCAGCAGCAACTAATGCATGATTTTTAAGAAGTGGTTACAGAGTGACAAGCAGCATTGCTTGAAATATTCCATAACCCTCTGGAATGCAGGAATATTCCAACGAAACTGGAGAACCTACAATGACTTCGGAAACAGAATGAGACAGAAAGCAGGAAGATTTTGATCCTCAGCCAGGAACCTTTAGGACATTTAGCCTGACAGTTATTGCTGCAAATGTACTTGTGTCCATTATCAAAGAAGGAATTGCAGTACATTTAGAAAAGCTTAAAGCAATCACAGTCAACATGGATTTGTGAACAGGAAATTATATTTGACCATGTAAAATGATGCAAACTTTTGCTGGACATCTCTGGGAATATCTAAACCAGACTTGATAAAGGGGAACTGATAGATGGGGTATTGGGCTAAAAAGAGATTTTTCTTTGAGATACACAAAAGGTAGATTTCTACACAAGCGAGGAGCTCACAGTTTGACAGATAATCTATTAACATGGAATAAGGACTGGTTAACACGCAGAAGACAGAGAATGGGGATTACCGAGTATTTATCCAGACAGCATAGAAAGCCTTTAGCACACTGGCCTCATTCCTGTGGGACTGAGACAAGGTGGGGGAGGGGAAATGAGGAGACTGGAGAACTCAGAGCACCTCATCTTCTGCCTAGGAACCCTCCAACCACAAGGGATGAACTCAGATTTCTCCAGTTTCCTCATTTCCCCTCCCCCTCACCTTGTCTCATTCCCAACCCTCGAACTCAGCACCACCTTCCGAACCTGCAATCTTCTTCCTGACCTCTCCGCCCCTACCCCCACTCCAGCCTATCACCCTCATCTCATCACCCTCATATTAACCTCCTTCCACCTATCGCATTTCCAACGCCTCTCCCCGAAGTCCCTCCTCCCTCCCTTTAATCTTAGCCTGCTTGGCACACTTTCCTCATTCTTGAAGAAGGGCTCATGCCCAAAACTTCAATTCTCCTGCTCCTTGGATGCTGCCTGACCTGCTGCACTTTTCCAATATGTTGAAGGTGTTAGCCCTGGTGTTCTCTCTCTGTCATGATTGTTTAGATTGAATCTAATCTAAAACGTGGGATAACGGAGTTTTACATAAATTCAAGCAGTTTTTGAGCTCAGAGTTCTACAAGAATGCATGCAGTTTTTGAGTGAAGTACAATGTAACCCTGCAAGTACAAATTCTCCCCACAAAATATGTGTGCATGTTGGTCTTTGTGTGTGTGTGTGTGTGTGTGTGTGTATATATGTATGTCTGTCTGGGGTGGGGGTTGTGAGTGTAGTGAGTGTGTGTGTGAGGGGGTGCATGTGTGAGTGTGGGAGTGTTTGTGTCTATAAGGGTGCGTGGGTGTCTGTGCGGATCTGTGTGTACCTGTGTCCGTGTGTATGTGAGAGTGAGTGTGTGTAGGAATATCTGTGTGTGTGTGTGTGTGTGTGTGTGTTTGTGATTAGTGAGTGCAGAGTGTCTTAAGTCTGTGAGGGGGTGCATGTGTGAGTGTTGGAGTGTGTGTGTCTATAAGGGTGTGTGTGTGGGTGTCTGTGTGCGCATCCGTGTGTACCGTGTCCGTGTGTATGTGAGAGTGTGTGTGTGTGTGTGTGTGTAGTGCAGTGGTGATCACCTGTAATGTGACATGAGCACAAGGTCCCGGTTGAGGCCCTCCTTATAGATATCGAACTTAGCTATCAGCCTCTGCTCGGCCACTTTCCTCTGCTGCCTGTCCCGAAGTCCACCTTGGAGGATGGTCACCCGAAGGTCCGAGCCTGAATGTCTTGGAGCACTGAAGTGTTCCCCAACTGGGAGTGAATTCTCCTGTCTGTTGATTGTTGTGTGGTGCACATTCATCCATTGTCATAGCCTTTGCTCAGTTTCCCCAATGTACCATGCCTCTGGGCATCCTTGCCTGCAACATATAAGATAGGCAACGTTGGCTGAGTCACATGAATATCTGCCATGTACAAGGTGGGAGGTGTTCCCACGCGTAATAGTTGCATCTATGTCCACAATCTGACACATTTTGCAGCGTCTAGCATTACAGGGTTGTATGAAGTTGTTCTGAGACCCGACAGTTTGCTACGAACAATGATCTGTTTGAGGTTTGGTGATTGTTTAAAGGCAAGTAGTGGAAGTGTGGGGAAGGTCTTGGTGAGATGCTCATCCTCATTGATAATGTGTTGCAGGTCACGAGGAACATGGTGTAATTTTTCCAGCTCCTGGGAAGTACTGAACAACGAAGGGTACCCTGTCAGTTGCAGCACATGTCGTCTCCTGAGGAGGTCAATACGGTTCCTTGCTGTGGCACGTCGGAACTGGCGTTCAATAAGTTAAGCATCGTACCTCGTTCTTGTAAGGGCATCCTTGAGTACTTCCAGGTGTCCGTCACGTTCCTCCTCATCTGAGCAGATCCGGTGTATGCATAGGGCTTGTCCATAGGGAATGGCTGTCCCATCCTGACTATGATTCCCATGAAGGATTCTCCACCTCAATCTCTCCCATTTGTCAGAGGCGTAGCGATCATTACTTTTACCAGCACCCCATAGAGTCATCTCTCTGCAATGAGCAAAAGCCCCATGGTCCAGCGTGATTATAACATTACTTTTAGTGATTCTGTGTATTTCTTCACCACAGAGGGCTGTTGAGGCTGGGTGATTTTAAACATTCAAACTTGAGGTGGGTCGAGGTTTAATCAGTAACTGAGTCTGGGGCATTTATCTCTCTACCTCGTAGTCTCCCTGCCTCATTTCTGATGAAGGACTTTTGCCCGAAATGTCGATTTTCCTGCTCCTCGGATGCTGCCTGACCTGCTGTGCTTTTCCAGCACACTGTAATCTTGACTCTGATCTCCAGCATCTGCAATCCTCACTTTCACCTGAACTTCTGAACAGTTCAACATAACCTCCCCAATCTTATCATCAATACCTTAACTAATAGCAAACCACATGCGTTCTTACTTAGCTTATTAACCAGTCCTGACACTCTCCGTGATTTGTCCTTCTGCTGCCTCCCTACCTCCACACCACTACCTGTCCCTCTAGCTGCCGTTGTGTAAACTGCAAGTTGAACATTAATGCCGTCAGTTCCTTCATCCAGATTGAAAACGTACAACGTGGACAGTTAGTCCCAACACTGATCGCTGTGGATCTCTGCTGGTCAGCAGCTTCCATTCTGAAACAGTCCCCTTTATCCCTCATCTTGGCCTGTCACCAGTCAGGCAATATTCCATGCGTGTCAGTATCTTTTTTTAATTGCTTCATGGGATGAGGGCGTCGCTGGCCAGGCCAGTATTTATTGCTCATCTCTAAATGTCCAGAGAGCAGTAACGAGTGAAACACATTGCTGTGGCCTGGAGTCATATGTAGGCCAGACCGGGTAAAGGTGGCAGATTCCTTCCCTAAAGGCCACTAGTGAAAAGATGGGTTTCTCCAACAGTCGACAATGGAATCGCTGTTATAGTTAGACTCTTAAATCCACATTTTACAAAGTTCAAATTGCACCATGTACCGTGACAAGGTTCGAACCTGCGTCACAGTGCCTGACTTGCACCTCTGGATTAACAGTCTAATGATAATACCACGAGGCCGTCTTGTGCAGAACACCATGGGCTCTTATCTTATTCAGCAGCCTTCTGTGTGACAGTTTATCCGTTCGGATCCTGATCTCTAATGTTTTCATGTGGAGCTAATTCCAATGGTCTAGTTGTTTCCTTTCCCAGTACGGATGCCTGTGCCTTTATGAAATGTAATCCCTCTCTCTTGCACCACTGCTTTTGTCACATGTACAATTCCCAAATGTTCTTCTTCATTTGCTAATTTATACGTGGCTTGAGTAATAATCCATATATTAGAATGTTTAAGTTGCTGCTCCTTAATTTTCTTCCAAATTCCTGCTAGTCACTGCACTGGACCACTTACATTATTTTATTTTTCAAGTAGTCATGGGAATAGATGATGTTATTGGTTAAATACAAACGATGAGTCAAGTGAAATCACCACCTCTCTTAATTATAAGTGCATCTTGAAATATATAAAACGAGTGTACATTTTTGATTGCTATGTGTCAGATATCCTTAAAATAAGACTGAAGTTTAAATCTGGCGAATATATTGCTTAGAGAATCATGGCTATCAGTCTTCTGCTTGAAGAAAACTGGTGTAAAATGTGCCCGAGTGTTGTCAGCTCAGTGAAAGGAACACAGGAGGGTGAACGACCGAAGTTATCTGCACCAGGGAGCTCAGAACAAAATCAGATCAGCCCCAAAGTTACTAAATGGGGGAGCTGGTTTTAAGAGGCTGAATGACCTCACGATACACCTGAATTGTATGTCCATGTGTTTTTCAAAACAAAGCAAATACAACTTTGCCTACCTACATGCTGTACATCTCTATGACTCTATGTGGCACAGACTGGGAGAATCTGACCATTCCCTGAAACTGGGTATTGTCTGCAACTAGAAAGTTTCATAAGCACAGTCTCTGGACTACTGTATAAGTGTCATCACTGATGAAGAGCTTATGCCCCAAATGTCGATTTTCCTGCTGCTCGGATGCTGCCTGACTGACTGTGCTTTTCCAGCCCCACACTTTCTGATATTATTTTTGAACAGCCGGACATCAGTTGATTGAACAAAAGATAAGATCCCGAAGGAAGAGATCCTGGTCTGGGGAAAGAAGACTATTTCGTAGCCCCCTCAGGTAGATAAAGGGGTGAATACATTTTCCATTTTTTTTTACATTTCATCACTGCAGACGATCCAACAGAATTTAGACAAAGAGACGCAGAAATTTCCAACCTTCGTCTGTCTTCAATGAACTGGAAAAGAATCCTTCAGGGCGGCAACGATTTCACCCTTTGTATTAGGCACTGTAAAAAAGTGGCCTGTGTCTGATCTCAAGTCATAAAGTGCACGGGAATGTTCTATAAATCATCTGTTCTTATGGAAATATAATCGTCCGTTTAGGGAAAATTATTTGTTTAGTTTTATGTCATAAGCAAGTCAAAATTTCCCACTTATTAATTCAGCTCCAATTACGTCAATACATATCTGAATACAGTTACACATTCGAAAATCACACTGGTCCTCAATGAAACTGATAAACTGCCTCCAGGCTGATGTATAATGTGTTTGTTTTCCTTCATCACAGTTAACGTAGTGACGATCATCGTCCTGCTTTATAAAGATTGTGGATTGTCTGCATGTGTCAGTCGTTACCTGGGAACCATGGCAGTGGCGGATGTACTCGTCGTTATCCTCGATGTGATATGGAGGCACATTCCCATTGTATATCAGGAACAATTTTACTTCCTGGAGTCCATCCCGGTGTGTAATATCCACGCCGCCCTGCTTTATGCAGCCACTGACTGTTCTGTCTGGTTTACTGTCACTTTCACCTTTGATCGATTTGTGGCCATTTGTTGCCAGAAGCTGAAAAGTAAATATTGCAGTAAGAAAACGGCAAATACGGTTCTGGGAGCAGTAACTGTGCTGAGCTTTTTGAAGAACATTTTCTGGTATTTTATGCTCTCACGTTGGTATTGGCTGCAGAACAATCCCTGGTTTTGTTATCTAACAAGGAATGATCAGCTATCTCATGTCTGGGTCACTATCGAATTCCTCCACCACATTCTAAACCCGACTCTCCCCTTTCTCCTGATTCTGCTGCTCAATGTTATCACCGTAAGGCATATCTTAGTGACCAGCAGATCCCGCAGGAGACTCTGGGCCCACACCAATGCGGGTGGTCAGTGTGACACAGAAATGCAAAATCGCACAAAATCTGTCATCTTACTGATGGTGATTTCGGCCAATTTCATCCTGTTGTGGTCAATGTTCATGGTGTATTCTATATGGTACCGGATGTTTTTGATTGGTTATAAGACTGTGTCACTGCACTGGTTTGTGCGGGAATTGGGCTTCATGCTGCAACTCCTCAGTTGCTGCACAAACACCGCGATTTATGCCGTGACCCAGAGTAAGTTCAGACAGCAGCTGAAGAATGTTCTGAAATATCCCTTCATCCAAATTCATCAATTCATCACACTCACTCATTAATCAATCCATCCAGGATTTTCACGTCATTTCAATGTTTCAGCAATGAAGCAGTCTGTCGCTATGGTAACAGACTGAGGGTAGCGCTAGTTTGTCCAATGTTATCCCACCGGGGTGGAGGTGGGGTGGGGGCACGGTTACAGGGACACATTACAATGTTTCTCTCAACTCAGGGGCCAGTGGGAAAAGGCACCATGCCACTGACTGTATCTATAACTTCAATTTGTATATCATCAAAATATTAATCAATAAGTGCAAAGCAATAGAGTGAAATATATTGTTGCTTGTCTTTGTGTTGAAGTAACTGACATTGAGTGAGTTAATAATCACACGACACCAGGTCATAGTCTAACAGGCTTAGTTCAAAGTTCCAGCTTTCAGAGCGCTGCTCCTATGTCAGGTAGCTAGTGAAACAGGATACATAGGATACAGAATTTAGAGTAAAACATCAAAGTATCATATAACCGATGCAATCTATTAGACAAACCCAAATTGCTGTTCAGTCTTTAATCACCTAGAATAGGGATGCAGGTTTTGATCGATTAATATGGAAATCCCAGAATTTCATTTAAGTCACTACCCCCAAGGTAGCTAAAGGCTTTATAGCTATATTATAAAGGTGACATCTCAGCTCAGGCAATGCATTTAATTTTAGATTCTGCCTGTATCACAACCTGGAGTCAGATTGGTTTTATTTACTAAATTTATCAAAAGTCGCATGGACTGACTACCTGGTGTGTGTGTGTGTGTGTGTGTGTGTGTGTGTGTGTGTGTGTGTGTGTGTGTGTGTGTGTGTGTGTGTGTGTGTGTGTGTGTGTGTGTGTGTGTATCTGTGACTGTAGTGTGACATGAACCCAAGTTCCTGATTGAGCCCGTCCTCAGGTGTACTGAACATGGCTATCAGCCTCTGCTCGACGACTCTGCGTTGTTGTGTATCTGGAAGTCCATCTTGAAGGATGTTCAGTTGAAAATCCAAGGTTGAATATCCTTGGCCGCCGAAATGTTCTCCAACTGAGAGTGAACATACCTGTCTGTCGATTATTGTGTGGAGTCCATTCAGACGTTGTGATAGTATTTGCTTGTTCTCGCCAATATACTATGCCTCAGGGCATCTTTGCTTGCAGTGTATGGGATACCTGCCACGCCCCCACGTGTAATGGTAGCATCCATATTGATGCTTTCACATGTCTTGCAGTGGTTGCTATGTGGTGTTGTGGTCGATGTTGGCCTGTAGACTGGGCAGTTTATTTGCGAACAATGGTCTCTTTAAGGTTTGGCAGTTATTTTAGGACGAGAAGTGTAGGGGTAGGGAACATCGTGGCAAGGTGCTCAAGCTCATCGATAATGTATTGCAGGCTGTGAAGTACAGGACATAGTTTCTCTGCTCCCGGGAAGTACTGGACAACAAAGTGTACCTTAACAGTCCTATCACGTGTCTGTCTCCTGAGGAGGTACTTACAGTTTCTCGCTGTGGAATGTTGGAACTGGCTACCAATGAGTTGAGCATCATATCCTGTTTTTTTTAAAGAAGTCCACAACATAAAACCGTCATGACCTCCTCAGGAGACAGACAGGGGATATGACCAAAGGATACCCTTCGTTGTCCAGTCATTCCTGGGATTGGAGAGACTATGCCCTGTACTTTGCAGTCTCAAACACAGCATTGGTGATTATGAGTAACTCGCCAAGGTCTTCACTATGCCTCCACTTCTCCTCTCCAAAGCTTAAACAGAGCATCGTACGTAGCAAACTTCCCAGCCTTCAGCACAACATTGACCACAACACCATGCAACCCTCTCTTTGTACCAACACACCATAACATAGACAGGGATACTACCATTACACATGGGGACATCATTCGCCACGTGCCCAGAAGATACTCATGTGACTCGACGAATGTTGTCTGTCTCCGACTCTGCAGGCAAGGTTGTTTTGAGGAATGGCACAGTGGCAAAATGAAACAGATGCTACAACAGCGGATAAGTGGACACCACGCAACAATCGCCAGACAGGAATGTTCCCTCCTGGGGCGGGATGGAGGGATCACTTCAGCGGTCAAGGATATTCAGCACAGGGTCTTCAGGTCAATGTCGTCCAAGGCAGAATCCGGTTTATACAATAATGCAGAGTTGGGGTATAGAAACTAATAGCTATGATCAGAACCCATGAGGATGGTATCAACCAGGATCTTGGGCTCACGTCGTAGACTCGTACACACGGATACAGACACACACATTCACACACGATTACACTCCCACACTCACTCCGACACTCTCTCATTTGCACACAACCTCTCTCAAACACACTCAAACTCTCTCACATCCACATACTGCATCATATGCATATAGACCCTCACACTCACACACACCCTCTCGCAGACCTCTCTTATACACTTGCACTCACTTACATGCAAATACTCCCACATGTGCACACACTCACAATCTCTCACATAAAGACACACGCACACACTTTCACACAGATGCTCTTTCATACAGACACGGACCACACTCTCTCACAGGCACATCCTCTCTCAGAATCACGCACACTCTCTCACAAGCACACACATTGTTGCACACACTCACATGAATGCCCTCACGCATACTTGTTTACACTCATACACACTCCCTCTCAAGCAAATGCACACACTCTCTCACAACAGCACACCCAAACACAAACAAATCCACACACCCAAACTGTCTCCCTCCCTCTTCCTCAAACACATATATTTCTATGGGGTGAAATTGAATTTGCAGATTTTAATTTGCAGATACATTCTATTTTTTTCCCGCAGAAGCATACAATTTGTAGATAGTCAGTCAAGGTGACATTTTATAAATTCCTACTTCGGAAGTAAAACCAGTCTTGCTCCAGGCTGAGGTACGAACAGACTTGACACATGACCTCACACCTAAAATGCATTGTCTGACCGAAGTCTCACCTATATTATGATAAAATCGGAAGGTATATTGAGGCAGGGATTGACAAATTAATCAATCGGAACCTGTACTTCCATTCTAATGCACTAAAGACTTAAAAGCCATCGAAGTTTGTTTGATACATTCACACATGTTGTATGACCGATTTGGTCATTTTTACAAATTCTGTGCCCGATTTCCTCTCATTCAATTGCTGCCTGAGGAAGGAGCAATGCTCCAAAAAGCGAGTGCATCCAAATAAACCTGAGGGACTATTAACCAGTGTTGTATGATTTTTGACTTTGTCCACCCCAGTCTAAAACTGGCATCACTCACATCATTCCAATTGCAAGGACACATTACCCCAATTACAACAAATCCTACTCTTGTTCATTTTACCAAAATGTTACATCTTGCATTTATCTAAATTAAACTCGAGTTGCCACTGCTCAACCCACTGACCCAAGTGATCAAGACCACTTTGTAATGTTGGGTGGCATTAGTTGGTGGTGCGGTGGCACAGTGGTTAGCACTGTTGCCTCACAGTGCTAGAAACACGGGTTCAATTCCCGCCTCAGGCGACTGACTGTGTCGAGTTTGCACATTCTCCTTGTGTCTGTGTGGGTTTCCTCCGGGTGCTCCAGTTTCCTCCCACAGTTCAAAAAAGCGCAGGTTAGGTGAATTGGCCACGCTAAATTGCCCATAGTGTTAGGTGCAGGGGTAAATGTAGGGGAATGGGTATGTGTGGGTGCGCTTCAGCAGGTTTACTCTCCATACCACCACTTTTGATATACAGAGGAGCCTCGTTTATCTGAACGAGATGGGTGGGCACGATTTCAGTCGGATAATTGATTATTTGGTTAATCGATTCAATGCCTTTCCACTTGAGGTCGGAGTTTTAAAGACAACTACCCGTTCAGGAGAATAGGCGGCAGCACACCACGTGCGAGACCCCAGAGCAGTGCCTGGCTCTGCCCTTTCCCTGTCCAACACCACCCCACGCCCCCCAACACCGAGCACAATTGCCTCTCGCCCGCCAAGCCCCGTTCAACACCGCCCCTACCCCGTCCAGCAACGCCCCGCTCCCCAAATCCCATCCAACAGCGCCGCCTGTCCCCCAACCCTGTCCAACAACCCCCCACCCCAACCCATCCAACACCGCCCCTCATTCCCCAAAACCCGTCCAAACCTGCCTCCGCCACCTAACCTCATTCAACACCCCTACCCCCCAAACACGTCCAACACTGCCCCCACCTCAACCCCGTCCAATACTGACCCCAGACCCCCAGCCTCATCCAACACCGCTCCCGCCCCCCACATCCTGTCCAACAGCGTCTCCCACACTTCCAAACCCTCCAACAACGCCCCTGACTCTATCCCAGCCCCATACAACACCGAACCGGCCCCCAAACCCTGTCCAACACCGTCTCCCGTCCACCCAATCCCACCAACACCGCCCCCAATCCCGTCCAAAAATACCCTCCGCCCCAGACCCAGTCCAACCCAGTCCCTCACTCCCCCTTAACCAGTCCAACTCAATCCCCCACTCCCTGCCTGCCCCCACTACCCAGCTCCATCCAACACCACCGCCCCACCCTATCCAACACCGCCCCACCCCAACCCCATCAAAAAACGCGCCCCACCCCAATCCCATCCAGCACCGCTCTCACACTCAACCACGTCCAACAGCGCCCCCATCCCCAAACCCGTCCAACACCACCCCCGTCCTCAACTGAATCCAATACCCTCAACCCCCAACCACATCCATCACGGCCCCTACCCCCAACCCCGTCCATCACTGCCTCCACCCCAAACCCGTCCAATACCGCCCCAACAACATCCAACACCGTCGCTGACACCAACCCCATTCAACACAACTCTGCCTCCAACCCCGTCCCACTCTGTTCTCCTGCCCCTAACGCCGTCCAACACACCCCGTCCACAAACCCATCAAACAACTCTCTTCCGCCCCCTAACCCCTGTCCCACAATGCTTCCCTGCCCCAAACACCATCCAAAACCGCCCTCTGCTCACCAACCCCACACTCCAACACTGCGCACATGCTCAACACGGCCACCTTCCCGCAGCCCATTGTGTGAAACTACGATCACACACTTCAATAATTTCAGTCTGAGACAAGATCTGAATCAGTAGTGTCCTTTATTTTACTCTTGCAAGAGGGTGCGATGTCCATTGTCTGTCTACAAGGCAAGGGACTCACAAACCGAATTAAACGAATACTCGATATTTATAAAATTTGTTTTCTATACTTTTTTATATTTCATTGCTCCTCCCCTGTTTACATCCTCCACTTCCCTAAGACCGGAACCCATTACTCCTGTTTATCTCTTGCCTTATCCGGCCTTGTCTGTGACAAAATGCTTATTTCTGGCCTCAAAAGGCAGTTTGACCTCATCCTGCTGTGGGTCATTTTTAGGCATATCCTTTCCTTACCATTATAGACTCCCTCCATCTGTTCCTTCTATCACAGCATCTTATCATTAAGACCCTTTCAATTGGGGTTTGTTCCTGTGTTTCTGTAAAAGTGGGAAACAGATGTTTATACCTATTCTTTGTACAGGCGTATCTAGCTTAACTGCCTCTCCTCACAGTATCTTATATAGTCGCCTGTAATATCTACCATTGTTTTGCAGTCCCGTTTCTTTCTTGCATACATTTTTAGCTAATACAAAAAAAAATATGCATTTCCTCCACATAGTTTCCATTCTTGTTTGCTCAGCTCTTGGCTGAAACAATTACACACTGGTGTGAGTTAATTTACTTTGTATAAGCAATTATAATTGCAGAAGTAACATTACTTTACCAATATCCCACAACTTCCCCTTTTTTCTTTAATTACCATTTGTTACCGTCTGCATTTTTCTTTTAAGCATCGCCCCCGAAATTCACAAGCATCATTCCAGAGATTTCATCCATCTTGGTCTCACTCATCCCCTCATTATTCAGTCGATAAAGTTCCTCTGCCTGATTCGCTTTTTGGGGCATCTGTTTCATTAAGGCTGTCTCAATCAGTCTTTGGGTGAGCCCTCGTATACAGGGTATGATACAACAGCCAATGGCCACCAATACCCCGACTACTACTATCAGGGAAGTAAGGATGGAAACCACCACCCCCTTCCATCTTCCAAACCATGATTCAAGCCATCCCGTGAGGGACGTGTCTACTCCTGAATTCTCAAACAGCTCCTCTGCTAAGGTAGTCAATCCCCTTAAGGCCCGAGTAATTGAACCATCAGGTGCAATGTTATTAGGAATAAAGGTACAACAGCTTCCTCCTAACATCACACACACACCCTTTTTCTGCTAAAATCATATCAAAAGGGCCATTCTGTTCTCCCATGCCATCCTACTTGTTTGCATCAAGATGTTCTGATATTCCTTTAACAGCATCTCTTGTATAATTTAGAAATCACTGTTGATTATAGAAAATGTAATTTATCCAATCTACATTTTTATTAATTTTTACCCACAAAAAGAGAGCTGCCTCAAAGCCTGCTGCAATCTGGTTACGAACCTTGAACTCATCTGGTGCCCCCCCCAGGACTCCTATAGAATCGAGATAAATCCTGTCATCGAAAGAAGTGCCTAACAGTGATGTCTTATCCCTTCCCTTTTTCCCTACTATCTTTTCCTTCTCAAATGCCAGGGTAAATGGAATTGCCAATTGTACAATTGCACATATCCCTCTCCAATCCGGAGGTAGGGTGGGTCTCAATATTTTGCCTCCACAGTACCACCACAGATCCGCTCGGGGAACCTTTAGTGCTGAGTAGTTCCCTCCCTTCTCTGTTTTGGTAACATTTTAAATCTCTGTACATAATTTCAGCTCCCACAAATCTCTAGACCGACTTGTAACTCATCTATGCACACACGACGTGTGATTTCCAACCATGGCGGAAAATGTGGGGGGAGCTTATACATCTTTTTTCTCCAAGGGAGGGAACATCAGAGGTAGGGAGGTACAATTCCTATCATTCCATACAATCTCATCCTTATACAGGGCTATCATACAATTCATGCACTGTCTGTCTCGCTTCCACCCGAGTGGAAAGGGAACCACCTGGGCCACTGGCCTACTGGAGGCACATGCATAGCAATTGCTTTTGTTCAGACTTTTTACAGTATACTTTACCCATTCAACCCAGACATTTGCATCCCCATACCCAGTTTCTATTTCAATAGACTGTTTCAAGTCCTTTACCTCTATAATTTTTACTACTTTAGGATCAGCGGGAGGGGTGAAGGTTGTATCTTACTATCCAGTAGTTCCACCCGTTTTCCCTGTTCTACACTAATTCGAAAACAACAGCCCGAGAAATCCTTTCCCGTTTGCTTTCATTTCTATCCCAAATGTTTCATTTAATTGTATCTCAGTGGTGCACCCCCCCCCCCCCACCCCCCCCCCCCCCACACACACACGAATTGCTTCGTGCCATGTGGTTTTCTTTATTCTCAGGTATATTGGGTTACACTTTTTCTCAGGACAATCGCGAGCTGGTCGGAAGGGGGTCCGGTGTACTGTGACGAGACCATTATACCAAGTACCATCCCCGAGGCCATCCCCATAGGACTTAAGATGTATCTCTGAGGTGCGGTACTGTCTCTGATTATCTACATCCCCACAATTTACTAAGCTGCATGCATCAGCGTCTATTACTTATAAATTATCAGACTCAGGAACCTTAAATAAAACATATGAAAGTGATACTTGACAAAATCCCAATACTAAGAGGGCTAGCATCATAACTCTAAGCATTCCCAGTACTCCAAACATCATGCTGAAGCACAAGAAAGACTTAATATACAATCCTACAGAAATAATCCCGCGCTCGCGTCGCCACTGTATAATCAGTTACTCAAAGTCTCTTTAGTCTGAGTTTCAGTGGGTCTTGCGTTGATTCGGCTGTCCAGACATCTTCCTCAACTGGAGATTCCACTGGCCCTTTGATCCAAGTGTAGTGAGTCCAGCCTTTCTCGGCCATCCTTATTGCTGTTTTGGGAGTCAAAAGATCCTGGTATGGCCCTTCCCAGTCCAGCTGCAATTTAGTCTCTGTCCATGATTTTACTAAGACCCAATCTCCCGGCTGGATGGGATGAACGGTGAATTCAAGGGGTGGAGTCTGTGCCAATAAACCCTGTTTCCTGAGGAAAGACAAAGAGGAGGACAAGCCCAGTATATACTTCTTTAAGAATAAATCTTTAGTTTTGGGAATTGACAATTCTCCATTCGTTCCCAGATAAGGTAATCCAATAAGATTTCGTAGGGAGATAGTCCCAAATCTTTCCTTTGGGCTGTTCATACTCGCAAAAGAGCTATAGGTAAACATTTGATCCAAGGGAGTCTGGTTTCTATTATCAATTTAGAGAGCTGTCATTTGAGTGTTTGGTTCATTCTCTCAACCCTTCCTGATGATGGTGGGTGCCATGGAGTGTGGAACTCCCAGGAAATTCCCAACCGTTTCATTACCCCCTGTAACACTTTAGAGGTAAAATGAGTTCCTTGGTCGGAATCTGTACGGTTTACTAGCCCATATCGGGGAATTATGTGCTCCAATACTGTTTTAGACACCCCACTCGCAGTGGCAGTCACAGCCTGCACACACTCAGGCCATCCTCGGGATACTGGATCCAATAGCTTCGAAAGATATGCTACTGGCTGTTTCATTCCTCCCCACCTCTGGGTTAATACTCCCAAAGCCGCCCCCTTATCCACAGTAGCAAAGTGGTTGACAGGTGTATCTAGGGAAGGTAAGGCTAACACGGTGGCATGGATCAGATCTCTTTTGAGTTCCTCAACTAGTTCTTTTTCCTCATCATCCCAACTTAGACATTTTGGTTCCTCCTCCAATAGTTTGAGAAATAATTTCTTAGTCTTTTGAGCATAGGAATCAATCCACAATCTGCAATATCCCATTAGACCCAAAACTTTACATAACTCCTGTTTACTCCTAGGCAGCGGCATCCCCACTATTCCCTCTATCCGTTCCGGGCTTACCTTTCGCTTTCCCTCACTAACTAAATGTCCCCAGTATTTCACTTCTCACTCCACATATTGTAGTTTGTTTTTAGATACACGCAGGCCCTGCTGGCCCAGAAAATTCAATAATTTGTTTGTGGCTTCTATTACTCTTTCTCTTCTTTTTTCTGTTTGCTAAGAGATCGTCTACATACTGCAACAGGGTAGTCCCCTTGGGGCTGCTAAATTTCTCCAATATTTGTTCTAACATCTGTCCAAATAAATTCAGGGATTCTGTAAACTCCTGGGGGAGCACAGTCCACCGGTATTGCTGTTTCCGTCCTGTCTTGGGGTCTTCCTATTCAAAGGCGAACACATTCCTGCTTTCCTCCGCCAAGGGACAAGCCCAAAAGGCATCCTTTAAATCTATCACACTAACCCATTTGTGGTCATGAGGGATCTTACTTAATAACGTATAGGGGTTTGGCACCACTGGGTGTCTGATCTGTACTATTTGATTTAATGTTCTCAAATCCTGCACCAATCAATAAGTTCCATCAGATTTCCGCACAGGTAGGATTGGAGTATTATAAGGAGACATACATGGCTCCAACAAACCATCTCTCATCAGTCCCTCAATTACAGGCTGAAATCCTCGTTTATCTTCTATGGAAATGGGATATTGTTGCTCACAGACAATGTCCCCTTTCCTTTTTAGATTTATTTCAAGGTTTCCCTCCTCTAGCCCATACAATAGGGTCTATCTCTATCTCCACATCCTCTGTCAACATCACCATTTGTACAACTAATTATTTTTCCTGAATTCCAATCTCCAGTCCTAAGAGGATAATTAAGTCTCTCCCTAGTAAGTTACTTCCTATAACAGGATATACAATAGTTCCCCTGTGACCCTATCCTTAGGACCTTCTATCATCATAGGTTCTAATACTGGAACAGTAAATCCCTCCCCTTTTACCCCGGAAACAGTAATTGACTGTGTCGACATTTCTACTTTCTTTGGTTTAAAATTCAGCGATGACCATGCTTCCCCTGTATCTACTGGGAAAACTACCTCTTCCCTATAGGGTCCCACCTTCAAGTGCATCAAGGGTTCCTGGTGGCTCCCTGAAGGCAGGAACCCCTGACAATCCTATTTATCATCAAAATTCATAAGCGGGATTGCCGTTTCTTCCCTTTGTAGATCAGGACACTCCCGCCCAAAATACCCTATCTTTCCACAATAATAGCATCCTGCCTATGGAGACCTCCATCTCTGCCCCTGTTGCTCGAATCCTCTATCAAATGCTCCCCCTTGTCCTCTCTCTCTCCCTTTCCCTCTCTGCCCTACATGCTGCCACCCACCGCTCCGGTTGCTCAATATTGGTTCCATTCTTTTCTTAACTACCTCATCAACCGTAGCTACCATCATTTTCACTTTCTGTTTTAGTCTCTCATCCTCCCTCTTTACAAACTCTTTCTGTGCCTCTCTTAACAATTCATCTAATGGTTTTTCACTCCACCCTTCTATCTTCTGTATCTTTCTCTGTATGTCTGGCCATACCTTTGTCACAAAATGTACTTTCAAAAGACCCTGTGCCACTGGGTCCTCAGGGTTCATTCCAGAATATTTCCGCATTGAGTCTCTTAATCTTTGCAAGAAAGCTGAAGGAGTCTCATCTTTCTCCTGACTAACTTCAAAGGTTTTAGTCAAATTCTGCGACTTCAGAACTGTCTCTCCTATTCCTTTTAGAATCAGGTCTTTCAATTCCCTCATTTCTTCTCTGTGCTCCGGGTTTTGATTTTCCCACTGGGGGTCTCGGAGGGGAAACTTCATCTCTCCCTGTCCAGTACCCCCATCTCCAATTGGGTGTTCCCTGTCCCATATTTTAATGGCTGCTCCTCGTATAAGTCCCCTTTCTTCCCCAGTAAATAGTATATTCCAAATAGACATCAATTCAGCCCACGTATACAGACTGGGCCCCAAAAATTGATCAATTTGTCCAGACAATCCTACCGGATCCTCAATCAGGACCTTCATTTCCTTTTTAAATGTTCTGACCTCCCCTCTGGTGAGGGGGACACTTACAAACCCAATCACTTTGTCCCCTATTGGTACCTCCCGAAGGGGATAAGTCGTTACGTTCTTCCCTTTCTTTTTTCTTTTTTCTCCCTTAGGCTTTGAATTAGATCCTCCAGAGGCCTCCTCTACGTCTACTTTAGCTTCCCTTTCTTTTGCCGAGGAATGAGGGTCAGGAACACCGACATCCCAGTCCACCGCCCCTTCGTCCTCCTCTTGTGAGTCATCTGTTCCCTGTCCCTGTCTGTCTCTCCTCCTCCCCCATTTTCACCTAATCTTTTTTTATTGTACGGGGGAGGGGGGACTCAAACAGCCAGGAGGATCCCAGGGGCAGGGTGGGGCAGAGGAGGAATCCCTTGTCTTTACTGCCATCATTCCCAAACTGCCCTTCCAACAGGACGCATTGTCCCTTCCTCTTGACTAAAAGGTTGTTTTTTATTCACATACAAATCAAAATACTGACATACCCAATCCTCGTCTGAACCGTACTTTGGCCAGAAGAGAGCCGGATGAAGGGTTGGTTCTTTGGTCCAGACTAAACAACAATATTCAATCATTTTCTTTTTATCCTTTACCCTTGTGCAAGTATTGCTTGTCCATTCCTGCAACATCCTCCCCGAAGGACTTTCAGGAGAAATGTTACCAGGGACTTTTTCTTCTTCCTGTACTCCGTGACAGGTACTCTGCCTACCTCCCATTTCCCAGGGCCCTCGCCAGTCCCTCAATGATTAAATATCCCTTTTCCCGGCCACCAAGGCAATACATAAAAGTCAGTTTTCTTACCTTGGTCTGTGCACAGAGTTGCCTGGCCCCTTGTCGCCGTATTTTCTATCGACCTCCTGTCACTGTCTGATTCGGATATCTCTCTTGTGGGATTCGTACCAGTCGCCCAAGGGAGCGGACCAAACTGGGACACGAGACCTCTCCTCAATTGGGAATGGGACGCGTCTTCCCAGTGTCCAGGGCCAGGAACCACCCCCCCCCCCCCGCCCCGGCGATGGAGGAACATCCCGGACAGCCCCCAATTGTGAGAAACTAAGCTCACACACTTCAATAAAATCAGTCCAAGACAAAATCTGAATCAGTAGTGTCCTTTATTTTATTCTTGCAAGGGGGTGTGATGTCCACTGTCTGTGTGTGTACAAGGCAAGGGACTCACACACCGAATTCAACGAATACTTGATATTTATATAATTTGGTTCCTATTTTTTTAATTTCATTGCTCCTCCCCTGTTTACATCCTTCACTTCCCTAATACCGATACCAATTACTCCTGTTTATCTCTTGCCTTATCGGGTCTTGTCTGTGACAAAATGCTTGTTTCTGGCCTCACAAGGCCGTTTGACCTCATCCTGCTGTGGGACATTGTTAGGCATATCCTTTCCTTACTATTATCTACTCCCTCCATCTGTTCCTTCCCTCAACATCGTATTGTTAAGACCCTTTTAATTGGGTTTGTTCCTGTGTTTCTGTAAAACTGGGAAACAGATGTTTATACCTACTCTTTGTACAGGCATATCTAGCTTAACTGCTTCTCCTCACAGCATCTTACCCAATCGCCTGTAATATCTACCATTGTTTTGCAGTCCCGTTTCTTTTTGCATACACTTTTAGCTAATACGAAAAAAAAGTGCATTTCCTCCACATAGCTTCCATTCTTGTTGACTCAGTTCTTGGCTGAAACAATTACACACTGGTGTAAGTTCATTTGCTTTATATAAGTAATTATAATCACAGAAGTAACACTACTTTAGCTATATCCCACAATACTCTGGAGAAATCCACCATAAAATGTTCAGACAGCACCTTTCAATCCCACAACCACTTCCACCTTGAAGGAAAAGTGCAGCAGATACCTGGGAACGTCACCACCTTCAAGATCCCCTCCAAGGCACCCCCCTTCTGCAGTGAAAATATATCGCCGTTCCTTCACTGTCACTGGGTCAATTTCCTGGAAATCCCTTCATTAGACACCACAGTTGGAGGACAGTAGTGGTGCAAGAAGACAGCTCACCATCGGCCTTATCAAGGTCAACAAGGGACAGGCAAGAAGTGTTGGTCTCAAGCAGTAACACCCGCATCCAACAATTGAATGAAATGAAAACACGGTTGTGTTTGAAGGTGAGAGGCTCTGGTACAAAAACCAAGCAACCAGTAACAGAGTTTGGCCTCCCGGCAGATCCAGAATATGGGATTTGTAAGTTGTTTTAGTGACATGGAGTTTACAGAGGATAAAGAACTTTGTGATAAAAATATGGAAATCTTATTTCACGATTGAAAGAGACAGCAATGGCATGATTGGCATTAATATGGAATACTCATTCAGGGTTAGAACACATCTTGATAGAGGAGAATTGTATGGTATGTTAAAATACTACATGAAATGCCCTATATTTTTCCTGTTAATTCTACGCAATGCTCTCTAACTCAATTATATGCCATCGTCATAATATTGCAGGGACTAAAGTTAGTTATTTGTTGAAACAGGCAGTTTTAATCCAATTACTATTAGTATTTTTATTTTTATTGCACACATTGCCTTAAATGGGTCCCCAATGAACACTGTCCACCGATTTCTCAGTCACAGACACAAGCAAGGAGACACAACACGTCCAGAAACCGTAGCCACTATTCCCTATGTCAAGGGAATCTTGGAAAGGACCGCCAAACTACTCAGATCCCTTGGCATCAAGGGAGCCGACAAACCCACCAAAACACTAAAGCAGCAGATAATGAACTTGAAACACCCTATACAGACAACAAGCAAAGCTAATGTAATTTACAAAATACCTTAGAAGAACTGTAACTATTACTACATTGGAGAAACAGGCAGAAAACTAGCCGCACGTCAACACAACACAAAATGACATGACCCCTCTAACGAGCATCTTTACATTCAGATGAGGAAGGACACCACTTCGACTGGGACAACACATTCATGGTAGGTCAAGCCCAACATAGGCATCCACGAGAATTTCTAATAGCATGTTATTTTAACCAGGACTCTATCAACAAACACATTGACTTGGATCCCATTTACCACACCTGAGAAAAATAACAGGAAATGTCATCACCCCAGGAAATGATGTCACTACAGGAATGATATCTCCAACTCAACGAAACCTAAACCCATAAATAACAAGCGGGCCATGCCACCAGTGTTTCATCTGGAGGCTCACTGAGGATCTTACCCAATATGGTGACGAAACATCTGAAAACAAAGCGTCCAACTCAGCGAGCAAACCTACATCCAGGAGCTCAACATGAGCTAAGAATCTTCTCAAAACTCGCTAAAACTGATGGACGCAATACACTAAAACCGGCCTGAAAATGGAAAACAATACCATCTGACAGAGCGCCACCCGTACTACCTGTACGAATGCATATAGAAACATTTACTACCTAAATGTTTTGAATACAACCCTTCCCGTACACCTCGCTAGCCAAAAGAGTAGCAGAACAAAATGGCCAAGAATGCTTCGAGAAATGTTTAATAATGCCCACAACAGACTCTGTAAATACAACCAGGAAATTATTTATTCACTAATGCAACAGACCATGAATGGACAGATACAGTACAACAAGCCACAGACAGTGGCAAACAGAGAAACTGAAAAATAGACCTACAGAGAAAAAAACTAGACAAACTTAACAAAATAACAACACAGAAGCATGGATAAAATACATATCTGGCCGACCCTTAACAAACACTGAAAAAGCCGTCTTAGTAAGAGGATGATATTACAACTTCCAGGATGTGGACAAGAAAGTTTTCTTGGCAGCATTAGAAACAACACTGAAAGACAATGAACTCACAGAAGAAACGCAGCAAACCATCAGAGAAACAGTAGAAACCAAATTGAATAGGAAAAAAGGAAGGAAACTCACTCAATACACAAGAAAGCAAAGCACTGAAAAGACTAAAAAAAAGATAAAAACATTGTTATCCTACCTGCAGACCAAGGACGCTTGACAGTGATTTTAAACCAAAGAGACAACATTGAGAAAGTGAACGTACTACTTGCAGATACCAACACTTACCAACAACTGGAGACAGAACTGATACACAAAGAGAGAACCGAATCACAGCCCTCCTGAAAACTGTCAGAAATGTGGAGAAATAAATAAGACCGACTTCAAAACTGAACTCCAACGGATCCAGCACACCAAACTTGCATGGGTTACCCAAAATTCACAGATCAGGAGCCCCCTCAGACCCATAGTCTCACTACCTTGAACACCAACTTAGAGATTGGCCAATGAGCTACACCAAAGACTACAACACTCAGGAGAAGACTCACCCTACTCCATCCACTCCATCCAAAAATTCCTGACACCATCACACCCACCAAGATAGAAGAGGATGAAATAACGGTCTCCTGTGATGAAACATCCCTGTTTACATCCATCAACATTAATTGCCCAAAGAAACACTGACTACACTATTAGAAGAATCAGAGACATGTAAACCAAACAAAACAATCTTCATCAGCAAGGACAGTATCGTCAAGCTAGTAGACCTATGCCTTACCATCCCTTTCAAATTCAACAACAAAAGCTACAGACAAATCAAAGGAAAACCCATGGTATTGCTGATATCAGGGTTTTTAGTCTTCAGTCATTCTTTTTACCTAGAGGAAGTAATGCATAGGCTTCAACAAACAGCTCTGCTAACCATCCAACCCAAACTTTGGGACAGTACATGGATGACACCTTTCTCATTACTAAACAAAACAAATTAGGGGAAAATTCAAGATCAACAATAATACCTTTACTGGCATAAAATTCACGAAAGAGAAGAAAAACAGCAACAAACTGCCATTGCTAGATGACGCAATGGAATAACCAATGGGGAACTTCAAACCAGTGTCTACAGGAAAATAACACATCCTGACCAAATAGTGAACTATAGAAACAATCATCCCTATGCCTACAAACGAAGCTGCATTCGAATATTATTTCAACAAGCCATCACAGAGGAACGATGCAGAGCAGAGGAAAATCACCAAAACAGTATATTCAAAAGTAATGTGTACCCAATGAACACAGTCCTCTGATGTCTCAGCAACAAACCGACAAAACACGTGCAGAAACCCGAACCACTGTCCCCACATTAAAGACATCTCCGAAATGACTTCCTGCTCAGCGAGCAAACCTACATCTGTTGCCTTAAATCGGTTTGATGCATGGCCTTTTTCAAAACCTCTTTCTCACAAGGAGGATACAGATCATAAAGTGAAGAGCAGCAATCAAAGGAAAACGAACCATGGAAATATTATGCATTACGCATTTTAAAAATGTTCCTCTGAATCTAACTAGGGATAGATGAGAAATAGTGTCAACACGTCCAGCTCTCTATTTATCCTCAGAATCATAGAGTCATAGAGTCATAGAGATATACAGCATGGAAACAGACCCTACGGTCCAACCCGTCCATGTCGACCAGATGTCCCAACCCAATCTAGATATACCCATCCAAGGCCTGTTAAATGTTGCAATTGTACCAGCCTCCACCACTTCCTCTGGCAGCTCATTCCATACACGTACTATCCTCTGCATGAAAAGGATGCCCCTTAGGTCTCTTTTATACCTGTCCCCTCTCATCCTATAACTATGCCCTCTATTTCTGGACTTGCCAACCCCAGGGAAAATACTTTGACGATTTATCCTACTATGCCCCACGTAATTTTGTAAACCCACTATAAGGTCACACCTCAGCCTCTGACGCTCCAGCAAAACAGCTCCAACCTGTTCAGCCTCTCCCCATAGCTCAAATACTCCAACTCTAATAACTGTGCGGCATGGTAGCACAGTGATTAGCACTGCTGCCTCACAGCACCAGAAACCTGGGTTCAGTTCCTGCCTCAGGTGACTGTCTCTGTGTGTAGTTTGCACATTCTCCTGTGTCTGCGTGGGTTTCCTCCCACGGTTCAAAAATGTGGAGGTTCAGTGAATTGGCCATGCTAAATTGCCCCATAGTGTTAGGGCAATGGGTCTGTGTGGATTGTGCTTCGGCGGGTTGGTGTGGACTTGTTGGGCAGAAGGGCCTGTTTCCACACTGAAAATAATCTAACCTTTGTAATTTTTTCTGAACCCTTTCAAGTTTCACAATATTTTTCTGACAGGAAGGAGACCAGAATTGCATGCAATATTACAACGGTGGCCTAACCAATGTCCTGTACAGCCACAACATGACCTCTCAACTGCTGAACTCTGTGTTCTTACCAATGAAGGAAAGCATACCAAATGATTTTTTCACTATCCCATCTACCTGGGACTCCACTTTCAAGGAGCTTTGAACCTGCACTCCAAGGTCTCTTTGTTCAGCAACACTCTCTAGGACCTTACCATTAAGTATACAAGTCCTCCTAAGATTTGCTTTCCAAAAATGCAGCACCACGCATTTATCTGAATTAAACTCCATCTGCCAAGTCTCAGCCCACTGGCCCATCTGGTCGAGATTCTGTTGTAATCTGAGGTAACCCACTTTGCTGTCCACTGCACCTCCAATTCTGGTATCCTTTGCAACCTTACTAAATGTATCTCTTACGCACATCCAAATCTTTTATGTAAATGACAGAAAGTAGAGGACCCAGCACCGATCCTTGTGGCACTCCACTGTTCACAGGCCTCCAGTCTGAAAAACAACACTCCATCACCATATTTGAGCTAGTTCTGTATCCAAATGGTTAGTTCTCCCTGTTTTCGGCGAGATCTAAACTTGCAAATCAGTCTCCCATGGGAACCTTGTCGAACGCCTTACTGAAGTCCCTTTGATCACATCTACCAGTCTGCCCTTATCAATCCTCTTTGCTACTACCTCAAAAAAACACTCAATCAAGGTTCTGAGAGATGATTTCCCACGCAGAAAGCCATGTTGACTATCCCGAACTAGTCCTTGCCTTTCCAAATACCTGTGCATCCTGTCCCTCAGGATTTCTTCCAATACCAAGGTCAGGCTCACCGTCTATAGTTCTCTGGCTTGTCTTTACCGCTCTCATTAAACAGTGGCACCACGTTTGCCAACCTCCAGTCTTCGGGTATCTCAAATGTGACTATCAATGATATAAATATCACAGCAAGATGCCCAGCAAACATTTCTCTAGCTTCCCACAGAGTGTTCGGGTACACCTGATCAGGCCCTGGGGAATTATCCACCTTCACCCGTTTCAAGACATTTAGCACTTCCTCCTCTGTAATTTGGACATTTTACAAGATTTCAACATTTATTTCACTATAGTCTATATCTTCAATATATTTTTCCACAGTAAATACTGATGCAAAATATTCATTTAGTATCTCCTTCATTTTCTGTGGCTCCACAGAAAGGCGCCTTGATGATCTTTGAGGGGCCCTATTCTCTCCTTAGTTACCCTTTTGTCCTTAATATACTTGTAAAAACCCTTTGGAATCTGCTTAATTCTATTTTCCAAAGCTACCTCGTGTCCCTTTTTTGCCCTCCTGATTTCCCGCTTAAGTATACTCCTACTTCCTTTGTACTCTTCTAAGGATTCACTCGATCTATCCTGTCTATACTTGACATATGCTTCCTTGTTTTTCTTAACCAAACCCTCAATTCTTTAGTCATCCAGCATTCCCTACACCTACCACCATGACAGGAACATACTTTCTCTGGATTCTTGTTATCTCATTTCTGAAGGTTTCCAATTTTCCAGCCATCCCTTTACCTGCGAACATCTGCCCCCAATCAGCTTTCGAAAGTTTTTGCCTAACACTGTCAAAATTTTCCTTTCTCCAATTTAGAACTTCAACTTTTAGATCTGGTCTATCCTTTTCCATCACTCTTTTAAAACGAATATACTTAAGGTCCCGGGACCTAACGTGCTCCCCCTCTGAGCCTCAGTCACCTGCCCTGTCTTATTTCCCAAGAGTTGTTCAAGCTTTGCACCTTCTCTAGTAGGTACACCAAAGTACTGAATCAAAAAATTGTTTTGGACACACTTAAGAAATTTCTCTCCATCTAAAACTTTAACACTATGGCAGTCCCATTCGATGTTTCGAAAGTTAAAATCCCTGCCCATAACTATCCTATTATTCTTATAGAGAGCTCAGATCTCCTTAAACGTTTGTTTGTCAATTTCACTCTGACTATTAGTTGGTAGCTAATACAATCCCAATAAGGTGATTATTCCTTTCTTACTTTTCAGTACCACCCAAATAACTTCCCTGGGTGTATTTCTGGGAAATTCCTCCCTCAGCACAGCTGTAATGCTATCCCTTATCAAAATGCCACTCCCCATGCTCTTTTGCCTCCCTTTCTAACCCTCCTGTAAGCATTGCATCCTGGAACATTAAGCTGCCAGTCCTGCCCATCCCTGAGTCATGTTTCTGGAATTGCTGTGATATCCCAGTCCCATGTTTCTAACCATGCCATGAGTTCACCTGCCTTCCCTGTTAGGCCCCTTCCATTGAAACAAATGCAGTTTAATTCATTAGTCCTACCTTGTCTCTGCCTGCCCTGACTGTTTGACTGACGTATGTTCTCAACTGTACCAGTCTCAGATTGGTGTCTTTCTTCACTAACTCCCTTGGTCCACCCCCCCCCCCCCCCAACCTTACTCGTTTAAATCCTCCCGAGCAGTTCTAGCAAATTTCCCTGCCAGTATGTTCGCTCCCTTCCAATTTAGGTGTAATTTGTCCTTCTTGTACAGGTCACATCTATCCCAAAAGAGATTCCAATTATCCAAAAATGCGAATCCTTCTCTCATGCACCAGCTCCTCAGCCAAGCATTCATCTGCTCTATCCTCCTTTTCCTGCTCTCACTAGCTCGTAGCACTGGGAGTAATCCAGATATTACTACCCTTGAGGATCTCCTTATTAATAAACTAGTGTAGCCAAGTGCCACAACTTGTCCTAACCTTTCTGGAAAATGAATCAATATCAAAAATATTATTTGAGTCGACATAATGTCTATCAGTCATTGTATTGAATGAACATGTTTGCTCTGCCATTTTCATTTTATGAAAAGTATCATGTCCGTTTATACCTATTGGGACATCTCACTTTGTCAACTTAGCCCCAAATATATACAACCAGCTGTGACGAGATTTTGCCATTTGCAATACATTATGTATTTACAAACTACACTAAGAGTTCCATCAGTGGGCAGAACCGAAATGGGAATGCCATATATATGAAGCACTGCATGGCACATATTGTTATGGTCCTAGTTCCCACTGCTGTCAGATATTTCATTTCGTTTAATTCCCTACAAACAGTCATATTCCATTGTCAGGGATACTCCTACTTATGCGAGAACACTGTGGCAAGTTGTTTCTCTCCCATTCGTAACCCACACTTCACTTTCAGAGATGCTCACAGTGACACTTGCATACTGGGATTAGTATTCCCTTTTGGCTAGGAACCCACACTCAGTAAAATTCAAATCAAAAGACTCTCACTGAATCACATTGTCACTGGAATTCGATGTCGCTTTCAGAGTATTGACACACATGCATTAAAGTTCTACAGTGAAATGTATTCCCAGTGAAACGTGCAATTGGAATCACAGGTATTCTTCTGTCAGTGTTCTACATTCACTACAATGCTGCATTCATAGATGCCCACACAAGAACAAGAACACTGGGTCAAAAATTGCTATTGGAGCTGTCCCCCCCCACTCAGTACAATTCTACAATGACCAATCCTTCCAGCAACATGAGGCCACAGCAATCAGAGGGTTCAGACTGCGGATCGGGATCCCCATTCCATACAATTCCACAATCAGGAATACCTTCACTCACACTGATTCCTGGAGAACATTCCAGACAATCACTGGATAATGCAGATGGCCTTTCAGCTACAGACAAAAAGATTAATTTTCCTTTCAGTTGTGGAATTAAACGTATAGTTAGTTTGGAAATGTTAACTCCGCACATTAATATCATGCATTAGGAACTCGTACTGTCCCAGTTCAGTACGCAGTAAGTTAAGGGTTAAGGTCGGTGTGATCTTGATCTGCATCGAAGTAACGACAGCGAGTCACATTATTACTGTTAGAATGTATATATCGTTAAAAGTATCGGTCATGCACAGCAATAGATCAGCATTCAGACAGCACCCAACATCAAACAGCAGGATTCCTCTGGGGAAGTAAAATCAGGACAAGAATAAAAAAAAATCCCAGAGAGTCACTCACAGAACAGTCGTGCCCCAGAATACTGAATGTTCTGCATTGTACTAAAGTCTGGCATTATGAGAGTAATACATCTTCTTTGAATCTTACATGGTGCTATCAGCTACAAAAAATACATTTGTTTAAAATCTTGCCACACATTACAACAGCTGTAACGTTTTCCTTCAAGTAAACCATTTTGGGATTGAAGCTACAGGATGTTACTGTATCAAGAAGTTGTGTCCACTGTGTTACTGCCCTGCTGCAAAACACACTGGGGAGATCTGTTCCTGGCAGCAGTGTGGATGCAGCATCCCTCACTTATACAATGTACTGTGGGAATGGTCAGCTCAGTGTTATTGTCACTGCGAACATTTATAAACTTCCAAGTGCACTCTGGCAACAACGAGTCCCTTCTGTACTCCCTCACGCCCAATCCCAACATACTTTCCATCTCTTACTCACGAAAAAACAGTCTGGGGTTACTCAGCACGTAAATGTGACTTGAACACCGGGAAAAAGTTCATCCAGCCAGGAGGAGCTGAACATACTGAGCTTCCCTGCGTGGGGTCAATTCCCCGAATGTCCATCCCCAACCAGCACAGGGTTAAATCAGACACAACTTTTCACAAAGTGAACACAGGAGAACAGTCTTTCCCACTCATCTTCACTTTCCAATCATCCAGAGTACAAGGAGCATGTGACAATATTCTAAAGGGGACAGATTGGCGAGAATTGGCTGCAGAGGCCTTGAACTGCATCGAACTAACGACAGCAAGTTCCGTGAAAACTGTTGGAATGTATATATCTATATAAATCCGTCCCTGTGGAGTCAATCACAATCACTGTTTGGACAGACATCCCGTGTGACAATCGGTGCAATGATGGTCCATGCCATGAGGCTATATCAAAGTCTAGAGATGATTCATGTTTATTTAGCAGAGTTTTACAGATGGATATAGGCCCAACTCACCAAGTCCCTCAATACTGAACATCAGGTCAGCTGGAGGTCACAGTAACAGGGTTGACTTTCCCTCTGTATGGTTGGATGTACATGATCCTGATTTGATCCTCAGAACAGCACCACAATATCAAATATCTGACATTGTGCATCAGTCACCAGAAAACAACTTGCCTTTCAACAGTAAACAATCCTGTTGTATCACCCAATGTCCAGCGCCCTGAGCCCTGTGGACCAGGGACAAGAACAGAGATTCACAAAGTTGACGGAGTACTGCACCCTATGGTGTAACACGATTGCCTCACAGTGAATCAGTCTCAAAATATATTCAGGGGATTCATCTCCAGAATGTCAGTTTAAACTAAATAACTACAACAATAATCCAACGTAATTATCCAAATTGATATCCAAAGATTAAGTAACAATCCCAAACGAAGGCACATGGGAGGCCCTTCACAGAGACCACTATCGTGCAGGGAACATCAAAGGGTAACAACAACAAAAGGGCAGGGTGGGAAAGCTGCTGTTGGACAAAGATGTTTGATTCTCTGTGGGAGAGCTGCTACTCCCACACTCCAGATCTCAGTATTTCTCCTGTCCAACAGTATGGTGCATCGTTTCACAAATGACACAACTCACATGTCAATTTCACAATCAAACAATTCAACAGTACACATTGAAATTGGAACCCAATGCTCTCCACCCCTCCCAGTGATCTGTCCTCACAAATATCATGCCCCCAACCAACCACGGATTTTTAAAACACAGAGGGTAGTGAAAGCATTGTAGTCTAATGCTCATTGATGACTCCACAATTGCATTTTGCAGCCACCCATTGCCCATATTGTATCTGGGCACCCATTTGGAACAAGCTGCCTGAGCAAGAGCCACCAACACAGTACCTTGACATCAAGGAATGGGGAACAGCAGGGGTCACCAAGAGGTGGGTTTCTCTAAAACCTATCCGACCGATAGCATGCTGTGAAGTCCCACAGAGAGAGTGATTTTTCTAAACACTTCCTAGACCAGCCAGGGCCGGTGTTCAGCCAAACCCCATCAACGTGGCCTCAGTACAAACCCATTGGGCACAGAGCAGAGAAACAGACAATGCTGCACATTACTGGGGAGCCTCCTCACTAACAAAATCTTCGCTTTCATATCAGTAAGTAACGACACTGTCACCTGACATCAGCATTTCCCTTGCTAAAAGGAAATAAAATACTCATCAGTCATCGAGTAGAAATAGGTATGAACCAACGCAGAGATTTACAGACACAGATGTGTTCACAGATTTACCAGGAATACCAACAACAGCAAGGATGGTGTAGTATACTTTCGCACCATTTGTCTTGGAAGATGCATTTTGTTGTTTTTGGAACAACTTCTCTGTTCCTGCTGCTGGCAATCTGTCGGAATTGGAGAATTCTCTTGGAGTTGGAGCTGACACCGTTCCAGAGACTTTATTTTATATTGTGCGGTATCTCCACCGGGAAACTACAGTTACATTTGCATTTTTCTTTCCATTTTGAACAAACAGATTATAACAACAAGTTTATTTTAATGATATACTATCATTGAGATTCAAGTCCTTAACTGAATACCCCAAAGACTGGATTAATCTGATCCTATTTGGTCTCAAATGTTAATTTCAATTTGTCTTCAAACAACATTCCTTCCACTATTTCACACATTATTCGTCCCATCAATATCTAAATATATTTTGATATCCTTTTCCGTGATGCCCTTCATTTTGCCGAGGCTGTTCAGTTATTCAATCCATCATATTCTCGAGCTCCTTGAGAGCTGTTCAACTGCACGCTGTTATCCCACTGCTTTCCTTGTTCATTCAGTTTTCCAACTTATTCAGGAAATTCTGTCTGTTAACGATCACTCTGATAGAAAAGCTGAAATTGATACTGGCTACATCAGCAGCTGGAATGTACACGAGGTAATATTTCCTCAAAACAAAGGCAAAAACAGAAACTCATTCCGAAACTTCACTTCAGAATTCGAGAACGACAGAATCATGTAGAACACAAAAGGCACTGTGGCCTGTCATGTTTTCCACTCAAAATGACGCTAAATTTCCATCAGTCCCATTTTCTAGCATTTGGACCGTAGCCTTCAGTGTTATAACATTCCAAGTTCTCATCCAAGTACTTTTCTGGGTTTTTCCATCTGAATTGCAGGTCCTTACCATCCTCCAGGTGAGAAGATTTTGCATTGTGTCCCCTTGAAAGCTCCTGCCTTTCAGCTTCAAATGATGTCACCTTTTTATTGGCCTTTGGACTGCGGGGTGTATCTGTTTTCTAATCACCCTGTCCATGCCGCTCCCAGTCGTAGATACCCCTGCCTCTGCTCTAAAGAAAGCAGCCTGAGCTTATCCAGGCTCCCTCTTTACAGCTGAACTCCCACAGCCCAATCAACGTTCTGGTGAATGTTCAAATACGATCACATCCTCCCTGTGGTGCAGTGACCAGAAGTGTACAAAATACTCCAACTATAGTCTAACAAAGACTTGTATAACTCCAACATAGTCTCACAGCTCTTCAAATCTGTACCTCACCTAGTAAATGCATCTGCCCCATATGGTTTCTTAACTACCCTATTACCCTGTCCTCTCACGTCCAGGGTTCTGTGAACAAGCTCCTCAATATCTTTCTGTTCCTCTGAGCTTCTTTGTGCACTATTAATCATTGAGTGCTCCCTTGTCTTGTTACTTCTGGCAACATCCATCAAACACATTTATTAGGATTAAATTACATCCCCCGCTGATCTGTCCATCTGATCCATCTGTCTGTATCTGTCTATAATCTCCTGCTTTATTCCTCACTAAGCACTGTGCCAATACTTGTGTCATCTGCATACTTATCCATCATCACCAGCTACATGCTCCCTGTGACCCCCAACACACACTCTATCTATCTCGCACACGCATATACACACACACACACTCTCACAAACACGGACGCGTACACACACACAGACACACTCACACACACGCAGATAACCTCATATACAATCTATCTCTCACACACATGCAAGCAGATGCGCACACACTCACACACACATGCGCGCACATACTCTCTCTCTCACACACACACTCGTGTACGCTCTCACTCACACACACATATTCTTTCTCTCACACATGTACACACACATACTCTCATACACACACGCACGCACTCTCACACACGCATGCACACACTCTCTGACATACATGCATGCCCACACTCTCTCACTCACAAACACACACACATGCACACATCATCTCTCACACACCTGCTCTTGCACACACTCTCTCACACACATGCATGCACACACGCACAAGCACACCCACACTCTGTCTCACACACACCCATGTACAAACTACAACATCATTTGTAAATATCACAAGCAAGAAGGAATCAGGCATTGATCCCTGTAGTACAACACTGGGCACCAGCCTATAACTACACAGGCAGCACTGTACCAACACCTCCCACTTGGCCAATATTGATGCCAACCAGCCAATTTACTCTGGATGCCAGGCGATTTTCCCTTCATTATCAATCTCCCGTGTGAAGACTTGTCAAACGCTTTGCTGAAACCCAGATAAATATCATCATTTGCCCTAGTCTCATCAATAGACTCGTTCATCTCCACAAAAAAATCTCCACTAGATTTGTTAGGTATGACCTTCCTCTGACAAGGCCATACTGACTATCCTGAATTTACCTATGCTTTTCCAGATCGATATTAAAATTCTCTCCTTCAGAATTTTCTCCAATTCTTTCCCTAACAATGGTCTGTTACTCCTGGTCTACCTCTCCCACCCTTCTTGAAAAGTGGAACAACATCAGCTGTCCTCCAGGCCTCTGGCACGTTCCCTGTGGCAAGAGATGATTTAAACATTTGGGTCAGAGTCACTGTAATTTCCTTCCTCATCTCCTTGGTTATAACTCCACTGCACCTCAAGATTTGCCCAAATTTATGTCCACCAAACCTACAATACCTGCTCCCATCATATATAAATCAGTTCAAGACAGATTAAAGCAATGTAGTTATTTTTTGCGGATTCCCTTCCCAATGTTGTTCCCAGCCTTCCTGATCCTGGAAAGAATGTGTTCTCACAACCATGGGTTTCAAATGCCAGTTTCTCAGCTCAACACATTGCATATCGTTTCAGACAGAGATTTAATAAAACATTCATAAAGCGGAAGAATGTCTGAGGCATTTTGCACACACACACATGTATTCCTCATTCACGTGTAAATTATTCTTCTGTCTTTCTACTTAATACTTTCCTTAGCATGGGAAAATAATTCACTCTGCTCATCAATGGTTCCTGAAAATCTCCCACTGCACAGTTACATGAAATCGTGTTGATAAGAAGCAAACTTAGCAGTCTCACTGTTGTTCACAGTCATTTCAAGATACTGTCATTGACATCTCCCACTGAGACTGACTGTATCCCCATTTTCTCAGGAACAGTAGAGACGAATTCATGTTCAATGATAAGCAACAAGATTTCTTCGGTAAGTCGAACAGAAACGCCAAGTTTCTCTGAATCAGCTACATTTTAAGACATTTCAGAAGTTTATCATGAAGCATGACAGAATTTCAATGTAAAAAAAATCTGGAATTATGACATGATGTTGACCATGAGACCATGACTCTTGCCTCAATTTACTTTGTCTACCAAGGCCAGTCAAACTAGTCACAGATGCTCATGAGTTTATGCAATGGAGGCAGATCAGAACAGAAAACGTTGATGCTGTCCATGTACTGGATGCTTTGGAGCTGCATCCCTTCCCTCCCTGGAATAATCACCCTGTTCAGGCTCACATCTTTCTTGATGGATTCAGGAAAAGGTTCTATACAGCACCCAAAGAAGACAGGAGAGAGTGGGCAGGCATGCCTGCCTTTCTGATTCCTCTCCATTGTGTGAGACTGCACAAACAATGTTGGTGTAGAGCGGTCAGAGCCAATTGTGGAATCCCTGCCCCAAAAGCCCATTTTGGAGACTATACCCACGTGTGATATCCTTCTCCTGGAACAGGCTGATGAGGCAGGTGTCAGCTTTTTAAATCGAAGATATACTTCACTCATTAAAAACGTATTTGTACAGAAACATAGTCGGAAAGACAGTTCATTCCTTCACAGTGTCATATCAAATAAACAAACGAAAATATTAGACTTTGACTCTATCCAAAAACCCAAAGCACAGGAAATACTAATATCCACATGTATTTGAGACATTGGAAGGGTCCAGCAACTGAACGGACTCCCATTTCCCTCAGCAGGAAAAGTTTAAACAGTGGGTCTTTCGCCACTGCAGGTTGGCAGCAACGGCTCCAAACATTAGTGCATCCCTCAGCACGTGGCCCAGGATCTTGGAATGTGCCAGTCTGCAACACTTAGTCACGCCAATTCCTTGTTCTGGAAGAGCAACAAGTTTTGGTCCGACCAAAGAACGTCTTTCATTGAATTGATGGTCCTCGCTGTCCAGTTGGTGTTTTGTCTTGTTCTCTGGGAAACAGACCATAGAGCTCAGAGTCGTGCAGCACAGACGTGCTCGGGGCAAGCCTCAGCAAAAACCACTGTATCTTTCTCCAAATTTACATTGCAAGGGCACATGGGGCAGGGGGCATATTTCTGAAGTAATCCTTCCCATAGACTGTCATGAGCAATTGCTTACAAAAGTTTTAGTGTACTGTTTATATTCTTGAGCCGATGTTTGGATGAGACTAACTGGTTAATCTGAAGTTATGAATTACAGAATTTATAGTGGTAGGTTAAATACCAAGTTGTTTCTGCTATAATATAACTGTAGATAACTGTTTTAGTAAGCAAGTTTTTTTAATGGATATGGGCCAAAGGCAAGTGAATGGAGTTTGGCCATAGATCAGCCATGATCTCAAAGGATGATTAGTTGCATTTGCATTGTATCTTTTACATTAAAACAGAAGTTGGGGAAACAGATGGTATTTCCACATTATTGAAGTAAAAAACATGTAATGAGTCGGTATTATTGAGGATTCTGTTAGATGAAATATTGCTACATTTGGGTGACATTATTTCTGAGTCTCCGACCGGACCAAAATGCGTTTTGAGAAGATTCACATGACACACTTTACAAGATTTTTTTTATATCTCGTATTCTTATTAAGTAATTTTCTTTTCGATTTGATAAGGCCCACTGAAGCTTTATTTCGCTGCCATTGGAAGTAACAGTAACAATTTATCTCCACTAATGAAATTGTGAAATTTTGGTTTGTTGTCTGGAAATATCATGGACTTATCCATTATCTTCAACAAATTCTGACTCCCACTTTTTGTTTTAGATAAGGTCCTACAAAATCAATTAACAACGCTTCTCAAATTTGTCTCAAATGCTGGAAAGGGTATTAACGGTCCTGGTATTATCGCTGGCTAAGGTTTTCCAATTATATATGACATTCAGGCTCATAAAGATGTTTTTGTACTTTGGATGGCGTTTTCCTTACTCCCCAATGGCCTCTTGCTGGTAATTCATGTGGTACCTGAAACCCTTCCTTTCAATAACCCACCAATAAAGCAACTAATGACCTTCTGCCCATTTTTCATCTGCCTGAATATATGATGTTCTCCATTTCTTCATCAAAGGGTCAGTATGTATCACACTCACCTTTGATCCAGCTCTGTCATTAACACGGAAAAAAAACTGTTTTTATCTGTTACTACTACCGCGACTTAGAACATAGAACATAGAAAAATACAGCGCAGTACAAGCCCTTCGGCCCTCGATGTTGCGCCGACCAAAGCCTACCTAACCTACACTAGCCCAATAACCTCCATATTCTTATCCAATGCCCTCTTAAATGACCATAAAGAGGGAGAGTCCACCATTGCTACTGGCCGGGCATTCCATGAACTCACAACCCGCTGAGTAAAGAATCTACCCCTAACATCTGTCCTATACCTACCACCCCTTAATTTAAAGCTGTGTCCCCTAGTAACAGCTGACTCCATTAGCGGAAAAAGGTTCTCACTGTCAACCCTATCTAAACCCCTAATCATCTTGTACACGTCTATCAAATCTCCCCTAAACCTTCTTTTCTCCAATGAGAACAGCCCCAAGTGCCTCAGCCTTTCCGCATATGATCTTCCTACCATGCCAGGCAACATCCTGGTAAACCTCCTCTGCACTCGTTCCAATGCCTCCACGTCCTTCCTATAGTATGGCGACCAAAACTGCACACAATACTCCAGATGAGGCCGCACCAGAGTCTTATACAACTGCAACATGACCTCAGGACTCCGGAACTCAATTCCTCTACCATTAAAGCCCAGTACACCATATGCCTTCTTCACAGCACTATTTATCTGGGTGGCAACTTTCAGAGATCTGTGTACACGGACACCAAGATCCCTCTGCTCATCCACACTACCAAGTAGCCTACCATTAGCCCAGTAATCCATCTTCTTGTTACTCTTCACCACTTTCCCCCAGACTCTCCAATCTCACTTTAGTTAATGGAATGTTGCTCTGTCACAATGAATCCCATATCTTACCATCTTTTCTGAAAATACTCCTTCTGAATTATTTTCTCATCGCTCACCGTCAAAGTTTGACGTGCTTCCTTACCCCTTTAAATTTTAATATAATTTATTGCTCCTTCTGACCTACATGATGAAACCTTTCGGAAAAAAGTAAGTTCTTGGAAGAGTTCTGGCACTTAATTCTCAAGCAATCCCTCTTCAGGTTGTGCATTCTGTTGGTGCTTGTTAGCTTCCACTGTACCTTCTTTTACCACTTCAAAACTCATTGGCTCGTCTTGTTTTCCCACAGCGTGTTTCCTCACCCACATTCCTGAGACTTCATGCATTCTACTTTATCACAGTGAAAACACCTGAGCTTCTTAATTCTCTTTCTCCCTCGGAGTTTCCATTTTATCCTGTAGTAAATTATCTTTACTATCTTCAATGAGGTCTCCTGTTCCCCTACCACCTGAGGAGTTCTCTTTTCCCAACTTGCTGTCCCTCACAAATTGAAATTGATGTTGGAAACCAGTCTTTGATTCTTGAATAAACTCATAACTCAAACCATTTCAGCTGCTAATCTCGCTTTCTTTATCATCCTGCTCTTTCACGTGCATTTGCAACTCCTTAAGAAGTGAATTTTTGAACTCCTCCAATAAAATCGTCTCTCAGGGAGCATCATGTATTTGAACAGTTTTCAATGCCGTAATCAAACTATCAAAATTACTTTGATCCTTTCAAAGTTAATGAATGTTTGACCATGTTCCTTGCTTCGATTCCTAAAACGTTGTCTGTAGATTTCTGGTACTAGCTCATGTACACTGAAGATGACTTTTTTCACCTCCTCATACTCCCTAGATACCTGCTCTTATCGTGATGCAAATGCCTCACCAGCTCTATCTATCAACTTTTATTGAATCAACAATACCCAAATAAAAAGACAGGTGGACAAAAATAAACTATTTCCACTGGTTGGGCGCTCTAGAAGTAGGGGGCAATGACTGAGAATTGGGTAGAGACAAGTGAAGGACTGGAGAGATACTAGGAAGCATTTCTACACAGAAAGAGTGGTTGATGTTTGGAACTCTCTTCCACAATGCCAGATGATACTAGAGACCTAGGGGGAGCTTTTTTCACGTAGTGGTTGTTATGTGTGTGAAATGAGCTGTCAGACGAAGTGGTGGAGGCTAATACAATGACAAAATTTAAAAGGCACCTGGATGGGTATATGAATAGGAAGTGTTTGGAGGAATATGGGCCAGGTGCTGGCACCTGGGATGAAATTGGGTTGGGCTATCTGGTCGGCAAGGACGAGTTGGACCGAAGGGTCTCTTTCTGTGCTGTCCATCCCTCTGACTCTATGACTCTGTGACTCTTCACATGAACAAAATGGCTATCTGAGCAGCTCGGAGGCTCGGGGTAATGCGGTGGAACGAATACCTCCTGACTCTTCACAACCTGGCCATTATTTATAAGGCACAGTCAGCATTGTGATGGAGTACTCCCCACGAGCATGGATGGGTGCAGTTCCAACAGCGCTCAAGAAGCTCAGCACCATCCAGAACAAAACAGCCCAATTAATTAGCACCATATCCACAAGCATCCACTCCTCCACCAACAATGTTCAATTGCATAAGTACATACCGTCTACAGGTTGCACTGCAGAAAATCAGCAACGATCGTCAGACAGCACCTTCCAAATTAATTATTACGACCACCTTGAACAAAGAACAATACCACACAGTAACATACCCTTCGGCCCTCCAAGCCTGTGATGATATATTTTGCCCTTCATATTAAAACTGTCTTCACTTTCAGGATCTTTACCACCTATTCCCTTCCTATTCATGGATTCATACAGATAGTTATTTCGAGCTGCTATCGTGTCCATGTCCATCACCTCCTCTGGCAGTTCATTCTGGGCAATCATCATCTTTGTATGAAACTGTTCACTCACACATCTCTTTTAAATATCACCACCCCCCCCCCAACTCCCCGTTTCACGTTGAACTTGTGTCCCCTCATAATTGACCCCTCCACCCTGGGAAATTGCCTCATACTTCCAACTCTACCCATGCTATTCACAATCTTATCAACTTTGATTAGGTTGCCCCTGAACCTCCTGTGTTCCACTGGCAACAAATCCAGTCTATCATACCTATCTTCATGGCTAAAATCGTCTATACCATGCAACGTCCTGATGAAACTTTTTTGAACCTTCTCGAAAGCATCGACATCCTTCTGGTAATGTGACGACCAGAACTGAAAGCGAGAGTGCAAGTGTCTTTTAAGTGAAGTTGTATAAAACTGCAGCAATACTTTTCTGTCCTTATACTCAATGTCCCCGCAAATGGCATCAAGCATACCATAAGTATTTTTGTTGATACCTTATCTCCCTGCACTGTCGCCTTCAGTGATCTATGGACCTGCACACCCAGATCCCTCTCTGTATCCATAGTCCATAAAGTTCTGCCATTTCCACCTGGATTAAACCCATCTGCCAATTTTCTGCTCATCCCTCCAACTGATCCATATACTTTTGTATCCTTTGACAATTTAAATGGATTCGACCGAAGTGTCTGTTTCCATGCTGTACATCTCTATGACTCTATATGTGACTCCATGAATCTTTGTTTCACCCACAAACTGACCAAATAGAACAGCCATTTTGTCTTCCAAATCATGGATGTGGTTTACGAATAGCAGAGGTTCCAGCACTGATCCCTGTGGGACACCACTCGTCACAGCCCTCCATTCCAAACAGCATCCTTCCACAGCTACACTCGGTCTCCTATGAACAGGCCACCTTTCCAGCTCATCCTTGATACTGTGCGGCTTGGCTTTTTGTGCCAGTCTAGTACGAGGGCTCTTGTCAAAGGCTTTGCTCTAGTCCATGCTGCCAACATCAGCCACCTTTCCATCATCATTCATTTTCGTCACTTCCTCAGAAACCTCGATCAAGTTAGTGAGGCATTGAATGTAGAAGGACAGGAGATACATGAGTGCACCACCAACCATAAGTTCCACTCCAAGCCATTCGGCGTCCTGACTCCGAAATACATAACCATTCCATCACTGTCTTTGGGTCAAAATCCAGGAATTTCCCCCCACCTCAGGGCATTATGCATCAATGTATAGCACACGGACTACAGCAGTTGAACAAAACAGCTCACCGCCACCTTCTCCAGGGCCACTGGACACAGGCAATAAATCCTGGCCTCACCAGCGACGCCTTTGTCACAGAAGTGAATCAAAAAAGTACAAGACAAGGCGCTTTAGAAATGTACAATCTGGAAGACAATAGTTGAACCAAACCTTGAAATGAAGATGTGAAAAGTCACAGGGCACAGGAAAGTAGCAGTGAAATTGAATACATACAGTTCCTGTCTTTACTTGTTTCATTCCAGACTGGGACGATTAGGTCTAAAACAAGAAAAGAAATTCATGTCTGAGAAAAGTACTGGGAAAGTTCAGACTGGAAAATCCCTGAGATCAGGTGACTGATGCTGTACCTCTTAAAGACAGAGCTGTGCAAATCGTGGAAACATCAGTCTTGATATCCAAGATTTTCATAGCTTCAGGAACACTTCCTTCCAATTGGGAATTAACAATGAACTCTACTTGAGGAAAGAGAGATAAAATAAATTGCATACGTGTTAGCCTAACGTCAGTTATTCAAACTTAAAACATCAGAACATAAATAGGTCATGCTGTAGGACTCACGATTAGAGTGGTGCTGGAAATGCAAATCAGGTCATGCATTCCTGTTGAAGGGCTCCTGCCCGAAGTGTCGATTTTCCTGTTCTTCGAATGCTGGCTGACCTGCTGTGCATTTTCAGCACCACGCTAATCTCAACTCAAATCTCTAGCATTTGCAGTAACAACTTTCACCATAGTGTAGACTTCGATGGCACTACAATATGGATATTTTTAGGCGCTGAAAGTTATGGCAGTGACATGAAAAGTGTTAAGGAAATGAAGTATGTCACAAAGCCATGAAAATAGCTGTGGCTGCGGAAAGTTATAGAGTTAGGGAGGGCAACATGTGGTGCAGTTGGTGAAAAGATAAAGATTGTGGTACAGGCCATGGAGGGGATTAGAAGTACAGAACACACAGTAGGACCCAAAACAGGTTATCGAGATGGTCAGAGTCAAGGTGTGTGGATAGTACTGGAGATCAACAAACCTGTTGGGGATTGAGGAGTTTAGATGTTGTGCAGAGTTTCAGGAACAAGAAGATATTTAGGGATTTAGCTTGTTCGGAAAATGTTGCAGGTACAAATATTCGGTATGGACTGGAAGTTGACAGGATAGGCTACTGGTTGTTGAGAATGAAATGCCAATACGTGCACTCGGAATGGAACATATAACCATTCACCATTGACCATGCCTTCAGTAAAGCGTTCGATAAGGTGATTTCAATAAGGCATTGGATAAGGTGACTTCAGTAAGACATTTGATCAGGTGAGTTCAGTAAGGCGTTTGACGAGATGAGTTCAATAAAGCATTTTATAAGATGACTTCATAAGGCATTTGATAAGGTGAGTTCAGTAAGATGTTTGATACGGTGACTTTAGTAAGGCATTTGGTAAGGTTCCCCATGGTAAATTCATGGGGAAAATGAAGTCACATGGGATCCAGGGAGTACGAGTGAGATGAATAAAGACTGTCTGTGCAGCTAGAGACAGAGAGTAGTAGTGGAATGAAGTTTCTCAAACTGGAGAACTGTGATCATTGGTGTTCCATTGTGATCCGTGTTGGGACCACTGTTGTTTGTGATATAAATAAATGATTTGGAGGAAGGTATAGGTGGTCTGATTAGCAAGTTTGCAGATGACACTAAGATTGGTGGAGTAGAAAGTAGTGAAGGGGACTATTAAAGAATGCAGCAGAATATAGATAGAGTGGAAAGTTGGGCAGAGAAATGGCAGATGGAATTAAATCCGGGCAAATGTAAAGTGATGTAATTTTAAAGATCCAATTCAAGAGTGAACTATAAGGAAAATCGAAAAGTTCTGGGGATAAGTGATGTACAGAGAGATGTGAGTGTTAAGGTCAATTGTTCCCTGAAGGTGGGAATGTAGTTCAGTAGAGTGGTCAAGAAAGCATACAGCAAGCTTTCCATCATCAGAAGGGGTAGTGAGTACAAGAGTTGCCTGGTTATGTTGCGGTTATATAAGACTTTGGTTCAGCCAAATTTGTAATACTGCATAAAGTTTAGGCCACAACATTACAAAAAGGAATTGGATGCTTTGGTGCAGAGGGGGTTCACCAGAATGTTGTCTGGTATGGAGTGTGATAGCTCTGAAGAGAGACTGAGTAGGTTAAGATTATTTTCATTAGAAAGGTTGGGGGGGAACTGATTGATGTCGACGAAATCGTGAGAGTTATAGACAAGGCGGATAGCAAGATGCTTTTCCCCTGACTGGGGGACTCGATTACAAAGGGTTACGAGTTCAAGGTGAGAGGAGAAAATTTTCGGGGAGATATGCGTGGAAAGGTCTTCGTGCAGAAGTTTGTGGGCACCTGGAATGCATTACCATTGGAGGTGGAAGAGGTGGGCACGAAGATGTCATTTTTAATGCATCTAGACAGAAGAAACAGGAAGCAGAGGGATACAGATCCTGAGAAAATAGGCCACAGGTTTAGTTAGAAGATCTGGATCAGCGCAGGCTGGGGGGAGGGGGGGGGGGGAAGGGCCAGTTCCTGTTCTGAAATGTTCTTTGTTCTTTCTTTTTCCTTTGTATCAGCAGATGAAATATTACCTGCACACGTCAGTGCAGTGTTTGAAGATTCAAAATTCCACAGAATGAAAAGCTGCTGTCCACACAGAACTGGCTACTTCCAATCCATTTGATTAAAATCAATTACCAACTGACCATTTGAAGCCCACAGGTTAAACATACGCTCGTCAACTCATTAGCTATTTGTACTTCATAATTCCAAACCAGCATTTCACAGAAAATACCTATTTGCAGTTAACACACTAAAGTAGAGATTACCCACCACCCATGCCCCCCAAACCCCCCCACCCCCCTCAACACACACACACACACACACACACACACACACACACACACACACACACACACACACACACACACACACACACACACACACACACACACACACACACTGACCATTCACAGTCCATGAGTAAAACTCAGATCCTTTGGGAGAAACAACAGTGTACAGTTCACAGAATAAAAATCGGATCCACACACTGATCTGACCATTTAGAGCCCACAAGATAAGGTCCATTTTCTCGGACAGACATGACCGCAGGCTGTCGAACAAAAACAAGCATCCCCAAGCCAAAAAAGGCCATTCAATATTTTCAGGATTCCCCTGCTCCATTTGCAAGTCTACTCCTTCCCATTACACAGAAAAAATAAACTCCCACACATTGGGAGTGTTGATGTGTTCATTCTCAGGCCATGGATTAAGGACAGCATGACACAATGAATTGTCTATTCGCATTCTACAGGAGAGACGAAAACCCCCCAAATCGCTGAAAAAGCAGACCATCGCCAATCCACACCACAGGTGATAAACCACCCTGCCCCAGGAACAGACAAGTGCACAGGTTGAAAATATCCTCCCACACGTGCGCCAAATACTCTCCTTGGGATATGAAACAGAAACTCAAACTGTACTGAACAGACATAGTCTGCTGGAGAATAAACATGAAACAGACAATATTCAAAAGCTGTAACCATCAGCATCTAGTTAATAATTAATTGTTTAATCAACCAGTCACACCACACATGCCACCATAAATTAAATTCATTTGAAGGTATGTTCAACCTTCTTAAAAAGAGTTGTGTTCACTTTTTTCAAACATCTCTCCCACCAAAATGTCAGTCACTTGGCCTAGCAATTAGCCAATACAAAATCCAGTGTGACCCTGCTCGAATTGGACTGTCCACATCTGTTTCAAGAAAACTTCTTGGATGCACTTCACGAATTCTGCCTGACTATGCCTCTTGCTCTAAGGGAGTCCCAGTCAATTTTGGGGAAGTTAAAGTCACCAGCTACAACAATCCTGGTTTTATTGCATATTTGCATAATCTGCCTGCATATTTGTGCATCAATGTCACAGTGGCAGTAGGGGGGTGTAAATTGTAGTCCTATCAGCGTGATGCACCCATTTTATTTTTGAGTTATGTTGCCTCAGTAGATGAAGCCCCCAGCGTGTCCTCTCTGAGTGCAAATGTGACATCATCCATAATTAGTAATGCTACTCTAATACATCCATTAATTTCCTCTCTATTTCATCTAAAGCAACAAAGCCCTGGAAAATTGAGCAGTCCCTTTCTCAATCGTGTCTCTGTAATGACCAATACATCGTCGTCCCATGTACTAATCCAGGTACTACTCGCGTCTGGGCAGAAGTGGGTACTGCAGATGCTGGAGATTAGGAGATTAGAGTCGTGCTGGAAAAGCACAGCAGGCCAGGCAGCATCCAAGGAGCAGGGAAATCGACATATCTGGCAAAAGCCCCTCATCAGGAATGATCGCATCGGTTTTACTTGTGTGTTGAAATAAACATACATAATCCATTAGTTGCATCATGTAAATTTATCTGTCACTGCGTGTCCTTCCTTTTGGAGTTAGTGATAATCAGCCTATCGCTAATTGTCGATGCTTTTTGTGTTCAGATATGATATTCCTCTCTCTTAGTTACATTATATTTGGGAACATTTGAGTTCGAGAGGATTATGAACGCGACAAGTCATACGTATGTGTGACTCAATGTGAATATTTTGCTTTCGGTTTGCAACTGACATTGATCAAAATATATAAATTCTATTTTCATGGTATTTGTGATCATAAAACAATGTTAGTTTTCGATTATTGATAAAGAACAGTCCTGTTAAACTATGTCTACTGACATACTTTAATCATACATCAACACACTGCAGCACGGCATTTAGGAATGGATGGTAATTATTTGCTCAACACCTACATTTCTGAGGACTTTTTTAAAAATGAAAACAATGGGTTTTTCATTTGTCCACAATTATAAAAGGGTTCTGTCCATGTCACTTGGTTTCCTTCAGAACGTTTTGAAAATAGAAAAGTGGGAGCAGGGTTCCAACATTGAATGATCAGCCATGATCATATTAAGAGGCTGAGCAAGATAGAATGGTGAAATAGCCTATTTCTGCTAATCTTTCTCTGCTGGTTTTTCTTTTTAAATAGTCATTACCATGAATTTTGGCCACTTATTTTCCACATTGCCACATTCCTTGAAACGTCAATGCCTTTTTTAAAGTGTAAAACACTGCATGACTTAGAGGGACTTTACCAAATTCCGCCTTGGGTTCTCTCTATGCTCAAGGGAGTCTGCACAGTGACTTGTGACTGTCAAATTAACTGGGAGCATTTATCTCTGGAAAAAGAAGTCTCATGAAGCTTTTTTATGCGTTGATGACTGGCGTGAAAATCGTATTAAATGTTTGATTACAAATTTCGATGTAATTGTTGAAATTGACAGCTGTATTAATTGAATGTTTTGGCAGGGGTCGTGAAACTGAGCTTCAGATCAGATGATGGAGTAGGTAGTGAACAGTCAGATACAGCATGCAGAGAATCTGTGAGGAAGGATAGCCACTCAAAAGGGCGAAGGATCTGTCAGTCTGACGGGTTGATGTGTGTCTCTTTTAATGCAAGAGGTATCAGAAATAGGGATGATGAACTCAAACATGGACCTGTACTCGGAACTGCGATGCTGTGGCCATTACAGAGACTTTATACACGGGGCAGGAATTGTTAATGGATTTTCCAGGGTTTAGATGTTTTAAATGGAATGGTGGGGGGGGGGGGGGGTGGATGTAAAAGAGAATGAGGAGTGAAGTTGTTAATTAGGGACTGTATCACAGCTGCAGAAAGGGAGATCGTCGAGGAGAGAGTTGCCAGTGTGGATGGAAGTCAGAAACAGGAAAGGAGCAGCCACTTTATTGTGAGTTTTTATTTAGGCCCCTCATTAGCAACAAAGACAAAGAGCAGCAGGTGGGGTGGCAAATGTAGGAAATGTGTAGTGGCAACAGCATTTTTGTTCTGGGTGACTTGAACTTCCCTAATATTGACTGGAACCCGCTACTTCAAATACTTTGCATGGAGCACTTTTTTTCTCAGCTGTGCCCAGGAAGTGTTCCTGATGCAATATGGATATAAGCCCACGAGACAAGGAGGCCATATTACACTGGTGCTTGACAATGAACCATGCAGGTGTCATATCTCTCGATGGGAGAGCATTTTGGTGATAGTAATCAGAACTCCATGGCCCTTGCTATAGTCATGGAGAGGGATAGTTGCAGATGATATGAGCAAGTATTTAATTGTGGCAGGGTGCATTACAATGCTATTAAGCAGGAACTAGGGCGCTTAAATGGAGAACAGATGTTCTCTGGGCCATGCACGAGAGAAATGTGGAGGTTTTTTAGGGAGCACTTGCTGATAGTGCGGGATAGGTTTGTCCCACGGAGGCAAGGAAGTGATGGTAGGGTGAAGGAACCTTGGGTTACAAGGGATGTGGAACATCTAGTCAAGAGGAAGAAGGAACCTTAGTTAAGTTTGAGGAGGCAAGGATCAGCCAGGGCTTTCGAGGGTTACAAGGATCCAAAAAACCAACTTAGGAAAGCTATAAGGGGACACGGGAAAGCCCTGGTGGCTAGTATTAAGGAAAACCTCAAGGAGTTCTACACTTATGTGAGAAACAAGAGAATGGCCAGAGTGAGGGTAGTGCTGATCCGGGATAGCGGAGGGAACTTGTGCCTGGAGTCAGAGGGAGTAGTGGAGGTCCTTAAGGAATATTTTGCTTCAGTATGCATGACTGAGAGGGACCTTGGCATTTCTGGCGACAGTGTGAAACAGGCTGATATGCTAGAACATGTTGATGTTAGGAAGGAGAATGAACTGAAACTTTTGAAAAATGTAAAAAAGATAGTTCACCTGGGTCAGATGGACTATATCCTAATTTAAAGGAGCACCAGACGACTGGAGGGTGGGAAATGTTATTGCCTTGTTCAAGAAAGGGAATAGGGATAATCCTGGAAATTACAGACCAATCAGTCTTATGTCAGTGGTGGACAAAGTATTGGAGGGGATTCTGAGAGACAAGGTTTATGATTACATGTAAAACCATAGTTAGATTCGAGAGAGTCAGTATGGAATCGTGAGGAGCAGGTAATATCTCACAAACCTGATTGAAATGTTTGAGGATGTGACAAGCTATGGTGACGAAGATAGAGCAGTGGATGTGGTGTACATGGATTTTAGCAAGCCTTTTGATAAGTTTCCTCATGATTGGCTAATTTAGAAAGTAAGGAGACATGGGACGCTGGAAAACTTTCTTTCTGGATACAGATTTGGCTGGCCCAAAGAAGACAGAGGGTAGTGGTAGATGGAAAGTGTTCAGCGTGGAGATCGGTGACCAGTGGTATTTCACAGGGAACCGTTCTGGGACCTCTACTGTTTGTGATTTCGACAAATGACTGGGATGAGGAAATCGAAGGTTGGGTTAGTAAGTTTGCTGTTGACTCAAAGGTTGTTGGACTGGTGGATAGTGTGAACGGTTGTTGTTATGGGACATTGACAGGATGCAATGGAGTTCCACTTTGAAAACTGTGAAGGTATTCACTTTGGAAGGTCAAATTTGAATGACGAATACAGGGTTAAAGACAGGATTCTTGGCCATGTGAAGAAACAGAGGGATCCTGGGGTCCATGTCCAGAGATCCCTCAAAGTTGCCACTGAGGTTGATAGGATTGTTAAGAGTACATATATTGTATTGGCCTTCATTGGTGGGGTATTGAGTTTAAGAGCCGTGAGGTTGTGATGCAGCTCTAGAGAGTCCTGGTTAGACCACACTTGGAATATTGTGTTCAGTTTTGGTCACTTCATTGGACGAAAGCTGTGGAAGCTTTAGAGAAGGTACAGAGGAGATCTAACAGGATGTTTCCTGAAGTGGAGGGCATGACTTTTGACGAAAGTTTGAGGCAGCAAAGGCTTTTTTGACTGGAGTGAAGAAGGATGAGAGATAACCTGATAGAGGTGTGCAATATGTTAAGTGGTATAGATAGAGTGGACAGAGAGAGACTTGTTCCCATGACATAAATGTCTATCATGAGGGGGCATAATTTTAATGTAATTGTAGGAAGGTTTGGTGGGAGATGTCTGAGGTAGGTTCCTTACTCAGACAGTGGTGAGTACATGGAATGCACTGTCAGCAGTTATAGTACAGCCAGGTATATTCGCAACATTTAATCGATTTTGGATCGACATATGGAGGTTAGTATAATGACTGTTTTGTTGGTTCGTCTGATCTAAGAGTAGCATAAAAAGCTGGCACAAGATCTAGGGCTGAATGGCCTGCTCTGTGCAATACTTTTAGATGTCCTACATTCTATGAATGTGTAATTGAACATTTGGTGGGGGGAGGGGATGGAAATGGAGCATTTCTCTTGCTGCATTATTGGGATGATCCTGAGAAATATGGAAAGTTAAAAACAGTCAGGTTGCACCTGAACTTCAACAAACCCAGCGGGGAATGTTCCCGTGATGGCATCGTGCAATAGGATAAAGGTGTCCAGGTGAAATAGCTGATGATGCCCTGACAAATATATAAGAAAAGCCAAGTCAGGCTTACAGACAATGCATATGCAATCAAGTTAAAACAGATGCAAGTTCAGAAGCTTTGGTACTATTTATTTCAGTGCATGTCTAATGAGTAAGACGGATTATTTAAGGGAACTGACTATCACAAGTGGATATGACAACACTGTTACCACAACAAGTTGGTTCATAGAGGGGCAGCACTAGTCACTCAGTATTCCATGTCATAGAATTTCCATGGAAAATTTGAATGGGATGGTGGTTTCACATATTTGTCACAGATTCACTAAGAACAATAATGAGGAATTGTATCTCAGAAGGCTTTTAAATTAAATCCAGATGGTTAGGGTGTAACAATGAACACGGGCAATAACATTTGTTATACGTATACTACAGGCGCCCAAGCAGTCAGGAAAGATAGAGAGTCAGATATGTGGGCAAATGTTGCAGTTCACTAAAAATAATACAACAATGACAGGAGGGAAATTCCTATTCTCAATAGAAACGTGAACAAATAAAACATTAGCGGGCTTGTACTTTTTAAAATGCCTGCAGGAAGGCTTCTCAATTCAACCTGTAGTAATTCAGCCAAGAGAGTGGATGGTACTAAACATGTTGGAGAAGTGTCAGTAGGAGAGAACTCCAGAGAAAGGGACCTTCAAACTATAGGATTGAAGGTATTGTTATGGCAGACCAAAGGTGGAATGAAACCAAGCTGTTTAATTGGGAGACATTTATTTTGAATTGGACTTAACAGAATATAGATAATATAGAACACAGAACATACAACAATACAGTGCAGAATAGGCCCTTCAGCCCTCAATGTTGCACCGACCTGTGAACTAATCTAAGCTCATCTCCCTACACTATCCTATTATCATCCATATCCTTATCCAAGGATTGTTTACATCTCCCGAATGTGACTGAATTTACTACATTTGCAGTCAGGGCATTCCATGCCCTTACCACTCTCTGAGTAAAGAACCGGCCTCTAACATTTGTCTTAAACCTATCACTCCTCAATTTTCAGCTGTGCCCCCTCGTATGAGCTGATGCCATCATCCTTGGAAAAAGACTCTCATTGTCAACCCTATCTAATTTTCTGATTATCACGTATGTCTCTATTAAATCCCTCTTAGCTTCTCCTCTCCAATGAGAACAGACCCAAGTCCCTCAGCCTTTCCTCATAATACCTTCGCTTCAGACCAGGCAACATCATGCTGAATCTCCTCTGCACCTTTTCCAATGCTTCCACATCCTTCCCATAATGGGGCGACTAGAACTGTACAAAATATTCCAAGTGAGGCTGCACTAGCGTTTTATACAGTTGCAACATGACATCACGGCTACAGTACTCAATCCCTCTACCAATAAAACCGAACACACTATGCCTTCTGAACAGCACTATCAACCTCTTTGGCAACTTACAGGGATCTATGAACATTGGCACCAAAACTACCGGCACATCCACACTGCCAAGAATCTTTCCATTGACCCATTATTCTGCCTTCCTGTTATTCTTCCCAAAGTGAAGCACCGCACAAATTACCTGTATTGAACTCCATTTCCACCTCTCAGCCCAATTCTTCAGTTTATCCACGTGCCCCTGCAACCTGCAACATTCTTCCACACAGTCCACCACTCCACCGACGTTAGTGCCATCTGCAAACGTACTAACCCATCCACCTATGCCTGCATTCAGGTCATTTATAACAATGACATGCAGCAGTGGTCCCAAAACAGATCCTTGTGGCACTCCACTAGTAACTGGAATCCAGGATGAATATTTTCCATTAACCACCACTCATTTCCTTCTTACAAAAAAGCCAATTTCTTATCCAAACTGCTAAATTACGCTCAATCCTATGCCTCCACATATTCTCTAATAGCCTACCGTATAAACCTTATCAAAGGCTTTACTAAAGTCCATGTACATAACATCACCTGTCCTACCCTCTGTCACAGGATTTGTCACCTTCTCAAATATCTCAATGTGGTTTGTGAGAGATGATCTGCTGTTGATGAAATCAGGTTGACGAACTCTAATAAAATTGTTGTTTGCTAGATGATTATAAATCTTATCTCTTATAATCATTTCCAAAACTTTTCCTACAAAAGATGTAAGGCTCACTAGTCTAAAGTTAACTATTTCATCTCTGCTGCCCTTTTGAACAAGAGCACAACATTTGCAATCCACCAGTCTTCTGGTACAAAACCAGACAACTCAAAGCTCAAGGCCAAAGGTTCCGTCTTTTCCTCCTTAGCTTCCCAGAGAAACCTCGGATTAATTCCATCCGACCCTGGGGCATATCTACATTCACACATTCTAGAATTGATAACACCTCTTCCTTACTAACCTCAATCCTTTCAAGTAAAATAGTCCATATCTCATTCTTCTCTACAATAAGTTAGAGTCATAGAGTCAGAGAGATGTACAGCATGGATCAGACTCTTTCATCCAACCCATCCATGTTGACCAGATATTGCAACCCAATCTCGTCCCAACTGCCAGTACACAGCCTCTATTTCTCCAAACCCTTCCTATTCATATACCCATCCAAAAGCCTCTTAATACTTGCAATTGTATGAACCTCCACCACTTTCTCTGGCAGCTCATTCCATACATGTACCACACTCTGTGTTATAAAGTTGCCACTTAGGTCTATTTTGTATCTTTCCCCTCTCATCCTTAACCTATGCCCTCTAGTTCAGGTCTCCCTGACCCCAGGGAAAAGACTTTGCCTATTTAACCTATTCATGCTACTCATAATTTTGCAAACCTCTATAATGTCACGCCTGATCCTCCATCGCTACAGGGAAAACAACCCCAGCCTGTTCAGTATCTCCCTATAACTCAAATCCTCCAACCCTGGCAACATCCTTATAAATCTTTTCTAAGCAGTTTCAAGTTTCACAATATCTTTCCAGTAGGAAGGAGACCAGAACTGCACGCAATATTCCAACATGCATAACCAATGTCCCGTACAGACGCAACATGATCTCACAACTCCTGTACTCAATACTCTGACCAATAAAAGAAAGCATACCAAAAGCCTTCTTCACTATCCTATCTACCTGCGACTCCACTTTCAAGGAGCTATGAACCTGCACTCCAAGGTCTCCTTGTTCAGCAACACTCCCCAGGACCTTACCATAAACTGTGTAAGTCCTGCTAAGATTTGCTTTCCCAAAATGCTGCACCTCGCATTTATCTGAATAAAACTCCATCTGCCACTTCTCAGCATTGGCCCATCAGGTTAAGATACTGTCCTAATCTGAGGTAACCCTCTTCGCAGTCTAAAACATCTCCAATTTTGGTGTCATCTGCAAACTTACTAAGTGTACCTCTTAAGCTTGCATCCAAGTCATTTATGAAAATGACACAATGTAGAGGACCCATCACCGATCCTTGTGCCACTCCACTGGACAAAGGCCTCCAGTCTGTAAAACAACACTCGACCACCATCTTTGAGCCACTTCTGTACCCAAATGACTAGTTTTTCCTGTATTCCTTGAGATATAACCTTGCAAATCAATCTCCCATGGGGAACATTGTTGAATGCCTTACTGACGTCCATATATTTCACATCCACCGCTCTGCCCTCAACAATCCTCTTTGTTACTACCTCACAAAAACTCAGTCAAGTTTGTGGTACACGATTTCCCACGCACAAAGCCATGCTAACTATCCTTAATCAGTCCTTGCCTTTCCGAATACATGTACATCCTGTCCGTCAGGATTCTTCCCAACAACTTGCCAATCACCGGCGTCAGGTTCACTGGTCTATAGTTCCCAAACTTGTCCTTACCACCCTTCTTAAACAGTGGCAGCATGTTTGCCAACCTCCAATCTTCCGGCACCTCACATGTGACTATCGATGATACAAGTATCTCAGCAATCACTTCTCTAGCTTCCCACAGAGTTTACATTACACCTGATCAGGTCCTGGGGATTTATTCACTTTTATGCATTTCAAGACATCCAGCACTTCCACCTTTGTAATATGGAAATTTAGCAAGATGTCGCCATCATTTCTTTAAAGTCTATATCTTCCATATCCTTTTCCACAGTAAATACTGATGCAAAATACTCATTTAGTATCTCTCCCATTTTGTGAGGCTCCACACAAAGGCTGCCTTATTCATCTTTGATAGGCCCTATTATCTCCGTAGTTACTCTTTTGTCCTTAATGTACTTGTAAAAATTATTTGGATTCTCCTTAATTCTATTTGCCAAAACTATCTCACGTATCCTTTTTGCCCTCCTGATTTCATTCTTAAGTGCACTCCTACACCCTTTATACTCTTCTAAGGATTCACTCGATCAATTCTGTCTGGACCTTACATATGCTTCCTTTTTTCTCTTAACCAAACCCTCAATTTCTTTAGTCAGCCAGCATTCCTTATACTTAGCAGCATTTCTTTTCTCCCTAACAGGAATATACACTCTCTGGATTCTTGTGATCTCATTTCTGAATGCTTCCCATTTTCCAGCCTAGCCTTTACCTGTGAACATCTGCCCACAAACTGCTTTCGAAGGTTCTTGCCTAATACCGTCAAAATTGTCCTTTCTCCAATTTAGAACTTCATCTTTTAGATCTGGTGTATTATTTTCCATTATTATTTTAAATCTACTAGAATTATGGTCACTGGCCCCAAGGTGCTCCCTCACTGTCACCTTAGTCAGAAGCCATGCCTGATTTCCCAAGAGTAAGTCACGTTTTTCACCTACTCTACATTCACATACTGAATCAGAAAATTGTCTTGTACGCACTTAACAAATTCCTCTCCATCTAATTCCTTAACACTGTAGCAGTCCCAGTCCATGTTAGGAAAGTTAAAATTCCCAAACATAACCACCCTATAATTCTTGCAAATAGCTGAGATCTCCTTACAAGCTTGCTTCCCAATTTCCCCCTGGCTATTAGGGAGTCTATAGTGCATTACCAATAATGTGATCATTACTTTCTTATTTTTCAGTTCCACACAAATAACTTCCCTGAATATATTTCCGGGAATATCCTCCCTCGGCACAGCTGTAATGCTATCCCTTATCAAAATGCCACCCCACTCCTCTATTGTCTCCCTTTCTATCCTTCCTCTAGCATTTGTATCCTGGACATTAAGCTGCCATCCTGCCCACCCCTGAGCCATGTTTCTGTAATTGCTATGATATCCCAGTCTCATGTTCTTAACTTTGCCCTGAGTTCATCTGCCTTCCCTGTTAGGCCCCTTGCATTGAAATACATGCAGTTAAAGTTATTAGTCCTAACTGTCCCTGCTGGTCCTGGCTGTTTGTCTCACTTCTATTCTCAACTGCATCAGTGTCAGATTGATCTCTTTCCTCACTATCTCCCTGGGTCCCAACCTCTCCTTCCTCCCAACTTACTAGTTTGAATCCTCCCGAGCAGCTTAGCAAATCTCCCTGCCAGCATGTTAGTCCCCTTCCAATTTATGTGCAATCCGTACTTCTTTTACAGGTCACTTGTACCCTAATAGAGACTCCAATAATCCAAAAATGTGAATCCTTTCCCCATACACCAGCTCCTCGGCCATGCATTCATCTCCTCTGTCCACCTATTCCTGCTTTCACTAGCTCGTTGCTCCGGGAGTAATCCAGATATTACTAGTCTCCAGGACCACTTTTTCAAATTTCTGCCTAACTCTCTGTAATCTCCCTTCAGAATCTCAACCTTTTCCCTCCCTATTGTCGTTGGTTCCAATGTGGACAGTGACCTACTTTTCCTGAGTGAAAACTGATGAGAAATTTTAGTTTATCACCTCTCCAATATCCAAAGGGTCCACACACAACTTCCCACTTCTGACTTTGACTGGCCCTATTCCTACCCCGATCATCCTGTTATTCCTCACATACCAATATAAAGCTTGTCCTTTACACTACCTGCTAAAGACTGCTCTTGACTCCTCCTTGCTCTTCTTAACTCTCTCTTTAAATCGTTCCTAGCTAATCTGTAAGTCGCCATCATCTCCTCTGAACCATCTCGTCTCAACGTCACATAAGCCTCCCTCTTCCACTTAACAAGAGATGCAATTTCTTTAGTAAACCACGGTTCCCTTACCTTGTCTCTTCCTCCCTGCCTTATACGGACATACCTATCAAGGACATGCAATATCTGGTCCTTAAATCAGCTCCATATTTTGATTTTCCCCATCCCCTGCATTTTGGTACATCATTTTAAGCCTCCCAAGTCTTGCCTAATCACATTATAATTGCCTTTCACCCATCTATAACTCTTGACATGTGGCATGTACCTATCCCTTTCCATCGCTAAACTAAATGGAACTAAATTATGGTCACTCTCTCCAAAGTGTTCACCAACAATTAAACTAAACATCTGGCCTCGTTTATTCCCAAGTACCAGACGTATAAAAAAAACAGAACAATTTAAGAAAATATAAAAAATAGAAAAGCTATTTTTGGCGTATTTCCAAAAATGTAAATTGTGAGAAAGTAGCAATAACATCTTCTGTAAACATGAGACGTGGGGCCAGAATTCCAGAGTAACCTGGGCAGTGAAAACAGTACCTGACTCAATAAGAAGGAAAAAAGAAACTTAAGTTAGATGAATTCAGGTAAGGGGCAAATGTAAGGGTATGGGTGGGTTGCGCTTTGGCGGGTCGGTGTGGACTTGTTGGGCCGAAGGGCCTTTTTCCACACCGTAAGTAATATAATCTAACCTTTCTTCCATATGCGGGAGCACTTTCCCTAACAGCACCGTAGGTTTCCAGGACAACTTCTACAGAGTCGCTTGAGAATGCTGTCCAAATGTTAGTCCCATCAGTGACAGGCACACGCTGTGAATAAACAATGTAAGAGACTCATTACAATTCAAAGTTCCGAATTTGTTCCTTCTCCATTATGTCAACAGTCTGAGTGTTGGAAAAAAAAACACTGACATTTCAGAGGTAATGTTTGGGAGCATCCAACGGTAAACCTGTGCACTACTTTTGAGAATCACAATCCCTCTGCGACTGTGGTCCGAAAATGTCTAATTGGCAGATAATAAACTCAGATTGAGAAGAGCAGGCTGCTGTAATGGATCTCTTCTGCGGCTCTGCAAAGTACTGTCATTGTAAAATATCAACTTCATCCTACAATGTTCGGTGAAATGAAATAAACAAAACTGACACATCCGACATTCAACTAATGATGAATCCTTAATTAACACAAAGCAATTGGAGAAAAAAAAGTTACATTGTACCGAATGCACAAGGATAGCCCAAGTGAGTTAATTCATCAATAACATTAGTGTGAAAAGCAGAATGGACATTGATTTGCACAAGAAAGCAATGGGAATTCTCCAAATTAAATGACACACTGGAATCTAATGTAAACTATTCTAACTAAGCAGGAATGAATCAGGGATTGGTATGCATGGCCGTAATGAAGATGCTGTTACAGTAACTTTGCTTTCATTAGTCCACAATAAGAATAGAAACAGAGCAACAATATTTATTTTAAATCGTGAGGTTCGATAATAATCTATCCATACGGGGGCAATGAAATACTGATTTTGGGGCTCTTGGGAGTCGTTTAGAAGTGCACATTTTTAATCCATCAAATCATTTGAAACAAGCAGGTTAGTGGAGCAGCAGTTTCTTTGCTATTTATGTTTTTTATAAATACTTTACAGTACTCTGACAAAAGATAAAATATGCAGAATAATCTCTGGCATACATTTATATAAAATGATATGTGCCCAGCTATTGGTGTCAGGACAGCACACTTGTTTTCGAACCTTTCAGAGCTGAGA